>NC_079515.1:13197243-13265946 GCF_000801105.2 Raphanus sativus
TTTCCGGAGCGAGCGAATGTGCTTCCTGGATCACAACTTTTCCCAGTCTTGGAGAGACCAGTATCTGTTCTTCAAAGCATCGGCACCTGATCACAAAGGTTTAGGAAGAATGCTACCTAGTGGGGCGGTCGAGTTTTTATGACGGAATCAATGCCTCATTTTTCCAATCAAACAAGAAGTGGGGGAGGACATTGATGATACTATGCGCCAGTGAACTTGGACAACAAACATTGGGTTGCTATTTGGATATCGATCCCTAAGAGCACATAGTCGTCTGGGACAGCATACCTTCATCTACCATACCAGAAGATGGGATGAGATAATGGAGCCTTTTCTCGAGATGGTCCCTTATCTGCTTGTTGAGTGCGGAGACCAGGAATGCAAATACGGGTTGGAGCGATACACATATGAGAGACTGCTGAAAGATGTACCCACGGCCAACAATGGTGATTGTGGCGTGTACGCTGTAAAGTACATTGAATGTCATGCTCTTGGGGTCCCCTTTAGCCCTAAAGACTTTGCTAGGTCCAATGCGAAGACTAATGAGATAATATGGTTGTGGTTATATGGACGGAGCTTGTTGATCAGCATTTGAAAGATAATGAGGATGGTGGTATGTTTGTGGGCATGTATGATTAGATACACAAATCTAACTTGTATAGATTTTCTAACTTGTAATAGATACACAAATCTATTTGTATATTTGAACTATTTGTATACACAAATTATTTGTATGTTTGTGGGCATGTTATGATTTATTTTGATTTTTCTAACTTGTATAGATTTTCTGAATGTATAGATTTTCTAACTTGTGTAAGGTTTTCCAGCTGGACGACTTACAAATAAGTCGTCTGGAAGGTTTTCCAGCTGGACGACTTACAAATAAGTCGTCTGGAAGGTTTGGACGACTTACAAATAAGGTAGTCTAAAAATAGTAGAAGGTAGTCTAAAAATAAAATACACTGGACGACTTCGTAAAAGGTCGTCTAAAAAAATACACTTGAAGGGATAGTAGAAGGTAGTCTAAAAATAAAACACACTGGACGACTTAGTAGAAGACTTAGTAGAAGGTTATCTGGTAGACGAAACACTGGACGACTTAGAAATTAGTCGTCTGGACGGGTAATCAAGACTGGACGACTTAAATTTAGGTCGTCTGGACAACTAGTCAACTGGTTGTGTACATTGTGGTTTCGTATGGCCAGTTTCCTTGCAGTTTGAGCATCTCCGTGCCCTGTGTTTCTTCCTGGGTTTGTGTCCTCTCATCCTAGATAGCTCCAACCAAGATTGCCATCTTGATTTCTTCTGTCTCCCCGGACCACGCTTTACGTTTGGAGGAAAGCATTCTCGTTCCTCAATATGTTGTGACACGATAGGATATATATTCTCTGAGTATCCTGCATACAGATGATTCTTTGAGTAAAGTGGACATACAAGTGTGTCGATATGCACACCAGCATGTGTTCCAGCTGCTATAGCATGAGAGCAAGGTATTTTCTCCACTCCATAGACACCACAATCACACTTTACATGTTCCAAATCAACCACACAGTCCATTTTGCCACCTTTGACAAAGAAACGCCATCCATCAATTGGTTCGACCGTCATCGTATCCGCTATCTCTGATCGAACAGCAAGCAAGTATTCAACACCCCGGCTATGTTCAGTTGGGAGACTCAAAGCATCTTGTCTCCTTTTCCAATACCATTTTCCTAACTTCTGCCTTATGAACTCCAGCAGGAACGGAATCGGAAATCCTCTTGCTCGCTTCAGTGCGGAATTAATAGATTCAGCGATGTTGCTTGTTTTTATGTTGAACCTGTTCCCCTTACAATAAACCCTTGACCATAGCCTGGCGTCGGCCTTCTCCAAATACGTTGCAAGTTCCGGGTTTGCACTCCGTATCTCAGCCATGTACCGGTCAAAATCGTAAACCGTGTGCGCATAAGCAGCCCCTTTCACCAAGTACATGAGATGTTTCCCTTTAAACTTTTTGACAATGTTATCTTGAAGGTGATAATAACATATTCCTCGGGTTGCCCAAGGAAACACCTTCTCACACGCACTTTTAATGGCCGCGTGCCGGTCAGAGACTATCACCAGAGGCTTGTCATGAGATATACAACTAGCCAATTTTGTGAAAAACCATTCCCAAGAAGGTTCATCTTCAGCATCCACGATCCCAAAAGCCAATGGGAATATCTGAAAATTGCCATCTTGTGCGGCTGCAACTAACATAACACCTCCATACTTTCCACTTAGGTGAGTTCCATCCACCACAATGACCCTTCTCTGATACTTAAAACCTTTGATAGAAGCTCCAAAAGAGAGAAATAGATACTTAAATCTTTTCTTAGAATCAAGTTCTATAGCCGTGATAGAATCAGGATTTGCAATGGAGATTTGCTCGAGATATGAAGGCAGACGCGAATACCCTTCTTCTGCTGATCCTCTCACCAATTTCTGTGCATATAACAGTGCTCTGTATGAAGTGGTGTAATCAAGCGTCATGCCAAACATGTTCTTCATTGCATCAGTGATATGCTGTGGAGTTATCCCATCAATGATCCCAACACGATCAATGAAAAGACTACCAACATACTTTGGAGTACAGTGTCTCCGCTGAGCGATTCGGTCTCCAATTGAGCATAAATGTTTTTCCACATACTTTGTTACCCAAAACGTGTTTGGCCCATGTTTCACACTCGCTCTGATCTTCCATCCACAACCGCTAACCCGACATATTGCCACAAGGAGAGTTTTTGTTGATTTGTATATTCTGAAAGAAAACCTACCCCTCACTGCTGTCAACCGCAGCTCTGAAAGCAGTGCATCCTTGCTAACAAAACTCTGGTTGACATAGATGCTGGTACAATCCGATTTTCCTCCTTCAATAGCATTTGTCTTAGCATATGTCTTTTCAATTTCTTCAAAACAAATATTATCATCATCTTCCTCGTCCTCATCTAGAACCTTTCCATAAAGACTGTAATCCCCACCATTCTGATCCGTTTCACCAACAATAGTGTTATCAGCATCCTCCTCCCCATTTTCCTCCTCCCCATTTTCCTCCTCCCCATCTTGATTTTCATCTTCAACAGACTCATTATCACCAACATCTTCAAAACATTCATCAGCTTCATCATTATCACCAACATCTTCTTCCCATTCACCAGCTTCATCATTATCACCAACATCTTCTTCCCATTCACCAGCTTCTTCTCTTTTCTCTGAAACCGTTTCCACCTTGCTGCGGCTTGATACACAAAGACATACTCTATGCGTTTTGAGTATCTCGAGCAAGTTTCGAACTTGTCTATCACTTGTAACATGAATGGGAGGACTGCCTGGAGTCATCATCATTTCTGCTGGTAATGAGTAGCTAATCTCCACAGTCACTGATCTCATGTCCAGGTTATAATCTTCTTGAGCCATTGCAACAAGTTCAGCATGTGTTGAATCTTCATTCAATAAAAACAATCTTGCTCCTTTGAGATCATCAACCACAAAATCCCAACGGAAATCTCTCAACAACCATTCTCCATACACTGCATGTAACTTAAAAATCATCTGCAAATATTCAAAATAAAACACATTAGTAAACATAGAGAAAATGAAGAAGTTCAATAAACATTATCGCAGACGACTTAGATTTAAGTCGTCCAGAAGACTTAAAGGTAAGTCGTCTAAAGAGGTCACTTTTGCAATTGAAAATTAAAAGGGACGACTTAATTCTAAGTCGTCCGGCTTTGTTTGTTAAAAAAAAAATTTCAGACGACTTATATATAAGTCGTCTACGAAAAACGGGCTAGTTTTGCATTTGACCGAATCGTGTCAGATCTTTGACTATTTCTGGACGACTTATAATTCAGTCGTCTCTGGAAAGTAAAAATTTCAATATTTTATTCAAACTAGACGACTTACGTGTAAGTCGTCCTAGGTTAGTTTTGTAATTGAAAAATAAAACTTGAAATTTAACTTTCTCCAGACGACTTAACTAAAAGTCGTCCAGCTAGACGACTTAATTTAAGGTCGTCCGGGATAAGCAAGGTTTGACCAGAAAATTGGGAAAAATTCTAGACGACTTTGCTTTCCCCGGACGACTTTAAATTAAGTCTTCTGACGGGACGACTTTATATTATGTCGTCTGGTAAAAGTTAAATTATGAAGTTTTATTTTCAACAAAAAAACAAACTAAAGACTAACCTAAGACGTAAGTCGTCTAGTTTAATAAAATATTGAAATTTTAACTTTTTCAGAGACGACTGAATTATAAGTCGTCCAGAAATAGTCAAAGATCTGACACGATTCGGTCAAATGCAAAACTAGCCTGTTTCTCGTAGACGACTTATATAAGTCGTCTGGAGTGTTTTTTTTTCAACAAACAAAGCTGGACGACTTAGTTTAAGTCGTCCGTTTGACCAGAAGACTCATCAGTAAGTCTTCTACATACAGATGACTTACTTGTAAGTTTTCTACGCGAACAGATTTTTGAAAAAAATTCAAATTCGTACCTTAAACTAGGTGAGATGACTTCGTTTGCACACAGGGTCTTCTCCAACCACCCAGAACCTCAAACGAAAGCAACCGTAAGTCAAAACGAAAGAAATATGGCTCTGTCAACCATCGCCCATATTTTGAATCAAAAGCTTCAGTTTTTTGGATGAATATGGAGAGAAAGTGAAAGAAATGTTGTTTTTAGTTCATAACAATTGAAACAGAGAGAGTGTAAAGACATTTACGTGCATTAAAGGGCATTAAAAGCTCCAAACATTTCGTACAAGGTTGTTCCCACTATTCATTGCAGTGGCAATATTGTAAATACTTGAAGAAAATGAGGTTGAGACAGTAAAGAAGCCATTTTCGAAAAACAAAAAAAAAAGGGTTAATGGCATTTTCGTAGATAAAATGCAGATGTGGGGTTAAAAACTCAAAAAAAAAAATGAGTCAAAAGAAAAGGTTAGTTTTCTATTTGACTTCAAGTTTTGAGTCATTTTTGCAATAAGCCCCTAAAATAATTGAGAACGGCTCAGTTATTTTCTTGGTATATTAGGTTGCATCTATTATTCTCATTTTAATTATAATTTTTTGGTTCTAATTAGATTAAAATCAAATATTTTTAATTGAATTTGTTCTATTTTATTCTCTCGGATTTGTATAATAAATTAATGAAATTTTGCACTTTCATATATGTTGATTGTAGAAGAAAACAAAGTATTAGTTTAAAAAAAAAAAAACAAAGTATTCATGCAACTGAAACTGTATTAGTAAATATATAATGTTTAGGAGTGTTTCCCAGATTTTATGGAATATATTTTTTTTTATAATAAATCCTTTGTATTAGTTCACTAGAATGTGATTTAATAGTTGTTGTTTTAGAACGTAGAGATTAAGTGTGTGACTGTTTTACGTGTTTCTCAACTACATAAAATAGACCTTGGGTTCATGATTAGAGATTTTAATAAAATAATACAATACAATAAAAAATAGGGAGGCAGACGAAGCTCTAATAGCTCGTACTTGCTTTTTAAATAGATGTTGAGTGACTGCAGAATGATAGAATCTTCAATTTTCTGGAAAAATGCTTTCCTGGGTTGGAAAGATAAATCGATCGATAGTCCGATGCAGTATAGATCGAGCATTATAGTCTGACAAATGTTGGTTCAATAGCAAGGAAATAAAGCAAGTTATTCTTGAGTGATAGAACTCATCAGATCTCCGAATGAAGCCAATATTATAGAGCACATCTCAAGTTGCCGCAGAGCTCTGAATCAATGGCGGAGGCAGAATGATTCAAATTCAGAGAAGGAAGTGGAGGATCTTAAAAAGAAAAGGGTTTCGGTTCAACCCCTAATCGGACTAAAGCGTCCCAATCCGGACACATGCATACTCCAGTGAGGTTCCTATGGTTCAATCATGACTTAAGCAGGCCGACCAGTCTGTTTTTAAGGCCATATTCTTTAATATTGAATTCATTAATCAATTTTGTGATTCAAATGATAGAGTATATGTGCGAGTTTTTATAGTCAATATGCTGAGATAAACTGATTTATTTATTTACATAACAAGGATTTGATATTGAACCAGTCTATCAACCACCCATCCACCCTTGGCTGCGAGTCTTCACAGCTAAGTCAGATCCTTCCCACAATCACCATCAGTTCCTGAAACCACCAAAATATAAGTTTCTATCCGATCACCATCTCTACATGTCGTGGTATATCTTAGTCTAACCAGGATTAACCAAAAATGGAAGAGTGAGCTTGCTTCAATATCTTGTCCTTCAGTTCTCTATCATTCGGCACACTGACTTGACAACTGACAAGGATCGTTCCATTTTCGGATGTTGTGGTACTTGGTCTTGTCTTTCTGAGCAACTTTTTCATGTTTTTATCCTTGCCTTGAGCAATCCGGATCCTTGTGAGTAGCTCCACTTGGTCTCCTGCACTCCGACCCAATGGTTCCTGATCCTTAGACAATGCATTGAGATGTAAGGTCCGGATCATTCTTTCAAGCTTTTCAGACTCATTTTCTGCAGAAACATCAGCCCTTCTACTTCTCAATGCATCTGCGACCAAGTTTGTCTTGGCCGAATGATAAGAAATATCTAGATCATAGTTGGCCACAAATTTCATCCACCGCTTTTGCCGTAAATTTAACTCAGTCTGAGTGAAAAATGTATTTGAGGCTCTTATGATCCGTGAAGATCTGCACTTTGGCTTCATACAAATATGAATATCATATCTTCAAGGCGAACACCACCACACTCTTTTCAAGGTCATGGGTTGGGTAGTTCACTTCATGCTTCCTCAAATTGCCTTGATGAATAGGCAATCACCTTGCCCTTTTCCATCAGAATGCAGCCAAGCCCGTTAGACTGCATAAGATTCATTCGTATCAGGAAAGGTCAAAACCGGTTCACTCATTAGCATATCCATCAGTGCTGAAAAGCACTTCTCACACTCTTCTGACCATGTGAATTTCACATCTTTCCCGGTTAGTCGAATCATTAGTTGAGCCAAGCCCGCAAACCCTTTCACAAACTTTCTGTAGTATCCGACCAATCCAAGGAAGCTCTCACCTTGGTGGCATTCTTTGGCTTTGGTCAATCCTCGATGGAATTGATCTTCTCTGGGTCAACCGAGACTCCCTGATCTGACATAATGTGCCCCAGGAATCCCATACTCCTTTGCCAAAAGGAGCACTTGCTGAGTTTGGCAAAGAGTTTATGTTCCCTTAATCGATTCAGGATGACTCTAAGGTGACCTTGATGCGATTCTTGATCTTTGGAGTAAACGAGTATATCATTTACGAAGATGATTAAATCTCATCCAAGAATTCCCGAAAGATCCCATTCATAATCTTCATGAATGCGGCCGATTCATTGGTAGTCCGAAAGGCATGACCACAAATTCGTTGTGCCCATACCTCGTCCTGAATGCGGTCTTCCTGACATCCATCGGCTCAATTGGATCTGATCATATCTCGAGGCTAGATCGATCTTGGAAAATAAAGTCGTCCCTCTTAGTTGGTCTAGTAGTTTGTCAATCCGAGGCAATAGGTACTTATTTTTCATAGTAACCCGATTCAGTCCTCGATATGCCTAGATGGAAACTCTCATCCTTCTTCTTGAAAAATAGGACTGGTGCTCCCCACGGAGAGCTACTGGGCTTATGAAACCTTTTTCAACCAATCTAGAGTGCATGTTACTTGCACAACCAGTCCATACCTAAGATCACTTCGTGATTCTTAAGACAGACTATCACTAAGTCCACATGCATACTGTTTCTTTGAATTCACAACCGAGATGTTCTTAACCAGCCATAGTGAATGCATAACTTGCCTACCAGCTGCATTCACTATGCCAAAACACCTGTCTCGTTCCTTCTGGAACATTTCTGTTGCATCTGTGTGTCTTAAATCTCTGTGCACCAGTAATGCCCAGACTTCCGCAATGGAAGTATGATCTAGCATCATCACTGTTCACTTTTCCTTGTCCCTTGTACATCTTTGGACAGTTCTGGATCGCATGGTCTTTGCTACCACACCTGGTGCAAGCGCCCATTTCTCTCCAACACTCTCCCGTGCCTCCGGCCACACTGAGAGCATTCAGATCTACTTCCTGAAGAATTATTGCCTTCATCGACTTGATCTCTCTTCCTCTTTCGGTCGCTTGACTTGCTACCCGAAGATTGATTGGTGTGAGACTTCACACGATTCTCTCTAGCAATAGTGGAGCCTAGCCACCCTTTCAACCAGATCCGAGACGGTACTGAAGGTACATACAAAGCAGTGGGTACCAAGTTCGACCCTAAGACCCTGGAAGAACCAACGTACCAACACTGCTTCATCCTCAAGTTCTTTCCCCACATACTGCGAGAGTCTGTTGAATTCTTCTCCGTACTCACGAACAGTCCTGCTACCCTGGGCTAGCTCCAGAAAATTTGACTCAAGCTGATCCCAAGCTTCAGCCGGAGAGTACTTGCGATTAAACTCATATTCAAAATTTTCAATCTTCTCCACTCGCCTTCCCGTGCGTTTGTCTAATTCCAACAACCAATTGTGTGAATCTCCTTCCAAGAAGTGGATCACAATGTCTTTCTTGTAGTCATCCGAAAAATGAGTGTATTCAAAGTTTCAGATCAGTCAGCTCCTCCACTCGTCTGCCTTGATCGGATCAGTACTACCTTTAAAGTGTGTGGTTACCACCCGGTATATGTGTTCCAGAACACTCAAGTAGTCCACCTTTTTCGCAGTCCTAACTGGCTTTGGATCAATCTCGGCCACACCGACTGTTTCTTTGACTTGTTCTTCCCCGAATAAAGAAATAGTCATTGGGATCCGAGTCAACTGCCCGACAAACGAGTTCACCAATGGTGTGAATGACTGGGTGAGTATAGTTATCTGAGTTCCATAGCCGTCAGTGCATTCAACCCATCCCTCATTGACAGTTCTACGGCCCGACTCCTACCTCTCGCGATTTTATCTCCCACCCCCCCCCCCCCCCCCCCCCCCACCAGCCGGAGCAGAGTGATGTGCCGCATTGTAGGATTCAACGACTTCCTCTTCATGCTGATCCTAAACGCGATTATCAGGATCCTCAACCTGAGTTTGAATCTCAACAAGGTTGGTCTGAACTAAAGGCGTTTTCCTAACATTTTGTCCAATCACAGGTCCGATTGGTGTTGGATTCAATAAATGGCATGCGTCACTTTGCTCAGTCATTGAAAAAACATTTGGAGTTTGGAAAAAGAAATAAAGAATCCTTGATAACTTGCATCGCTTTGACGTCAAGACCTAAAATAGAATTGTTCATGCAACAATGGTTCTTCACAATTTTATCAGTCTTCACAAAATTCCAGATGTTGATTTGAAAAATAGAGATAGAAGTGGTCAAGCACAACAAAGACGACGGATTGAAGAAAAAGAGCTTAGTAGACTTGAAGAAAAAGAAATAATAACGGATGGTCAATACATGAACAACGTACGAGATGAGATTGCAAACATGATTTGGAATATTTGTAATTTATTTTATTTTATTGTATTTTTTTTTAATTTAAGAGTCATGTTATTATTATTATTTCATTTAATTTATTTTATTACTGATAATAGAATAAATCATATTTAGAAAATTATATATATTGGAACTTTTTTCCAAAATTTAATACTTCTTCAAAAAAATTATAGTTATTAATGGTTTATTTTTTTAAATAAATATTTCACTATTCATATGTTCATATATTCATGTATTTTATTAAGAAATGCATAATGCAACTTATACAGCAAAAATATTACCATAAAAAATAGAAACTCTAATTTTACTGCAAACTTACCACGTAAACTTACATTTTTTACTATATAAGTTTTATTCTTATATCAATTTACAAATCATATTTCAGAACAGCTTTTTTTTTTGAATCAAATATGATTTGTAATTTCAGACCAGCTTTAATACTACTTATCATCACTTGGAGCCTACTTCGGGACCCATTTATCTTTTATCACCTGATAGGGCAAAGCCACGACACAGTAAAAAGATGACTGCCACGTGTACGAACCTCGATAAGCCGGTACATATCTGTACAACAAGAAACATCCGGTAACCGGTCATCTCTCTCTCTCAATCAAAAGTTTCTTTTAAGGAATCGAATCAAACAATAATAAAATGATATCACATTTTCTTCTATAAATCTTAGATTTCTCCTCCTTCTATAAGATATCTAAGTGAGTCTTTAGGGGTTTTGTTTCTGTGTAAAATGGACATGGGGAAAGAGAAGGAAGAAGTTTCTCTTGAAACTCTGAGTAAGAAGATGGATGATTTTTGCAAAGGCTAGAGATTGGGAGAAGTATCACAGCCCAAGGAACCTCCTTTTAGCCATGGTATCTTCTTTTACTCCTTTGATTTACCTGTAAATCTCTAGTTAGTGTCTTATATCTTCCAGCTACGATACAGTTTACTAGGTTGTCACGTGGAAATTGAACTTGGGTCTTGTCTGATAAACAAAAAAAGTTGGCTTCTTTTGCTATGAAATGGAATATATTTTTTTGTTAATTCTTTACATGTCATGGTTCTTCGAGTTGGTTATCTTGTCTTATAAGCTGGTCTTGGGTCCATGAAAATTTGATTATGTAATTAAAAACCCATAAACAAAAATAATTGGAATATTGTGGTTTTGTACCAACTTTGACATGATTGCAAGTAATAGAGAAATGAATTTCCAACGAGAAAAACATGTGACTTTTGACTCTATGTCAACAAAGCAAATATAAAAGGTCAAAACTTTTGTCCTGCAAAACCAAGTGCACACTAGTTTCTTGTTGTTTTGTTGCGTTAGAAACAATATTTTAATATGAGATGCAGGTGGGTGAAGTGGGAGAGTTATCAGAGATATTCCAATGGAGAGGGGAAGTGGAAAGAGGACTTCCAGATTGGAAAGAGGAAGATAAAGTGCATCTCGGAGAAGAATTATCAGATGTGTTGTTGTATCTGGTGAGGCTTTCTGATGCATGTGGGGTTGATTTGGGCAAAGCCGCTCTGCGCAAACTCGAGCTCAATGCCATTAAGTACCCAGCACCCAAACCGACTGATCATTGTGGTGATTCAAGCGACAATACTAAGTTGAAAGAAGATAATTAATCTATGCCTTTTTTTTTAAATAAACAATTCTAATGTGAGTTGTTGACTCTTGCATTGTACAACTTTCCCATTGGTCTCTTTATATTTGGTTTCACTGTCTTGCACTGAATTGGATATTGATTGACATAAGCGTTCACTTTTTATATCATGAATTAGTGGACTGCATAAATGATGACTGATGAACACTTACATGTAATGTGAGTACGTCTACACTACTACCTATACCATCCCTCCCCTCTAAATCTTTACCTTCCCAAATGCTCTGCTTGTACCTCGAAATCAAAACCTGAAAGAATTTGCGATGAATATCCCAAGGTGTGCTTTAATTTGCTTTACAGGTTTGTGTGGTGGCTCTGCTCATGATTCAGCGGTATCGCCACTACTTTGCGGTGTTAGTAGAGACAGAACGTCCCTGATACGAAACCCATTGCCCCAGAAAGAGGCAAGGCATAGACCCATTATGGCCATTACAACCACAGAGCAAGCTGCTGGCACGGCTTGGCTGCTTCCAAGAAACTGGCTTGCAAGAAGCCCAGCTAAGGTCGAGCTTTGCATTCCTGTGCAGAGAGATATCGTCCTGCTTACTTCTTCCTCTTGCCTTAAGCCTGGGATCTTGGAGAACCAATACCCCAAAACAAATGCTACCGCGTGGAACGTAATAACTGGAAGAATCAATCTGAGACCTTCAGCTGAAAGAATCTGACTTCGGTTAATCGAAAGCGGGCTTCCGATGCAGAGTGAAGTGCATACCATAGCAACAAACGGCATCACAGGTCGAAGAAGAGTGACCACAGGCTTTGCGTAAGTATTCAGCACAAGACCAAGAGTGACTGGAACAAGCACAACCTACAAATGTTAAATCAAGCTTGACCTCAAAAGAGAAACAATGAATCAAATATAGCTAATTAAAAAAAAAAGAAAAACTTTGGGGTTACCTGGAGTATAGACTTGGACATGGCAAGAGCGTCAACGGGAACAACAGAACCAATAAGAAGACCGCTGAGCAAGGGAGTAAAGAGAACAGAGGCAATAGTAGTAGAGCTAGTAAGAAGAATGCTCATGGCAACATCAGCTTTGCTCAGAGAGCTGGCGTAGCTAGACAACTGAGCTCCAGCGACACAACAGGTGAGTACAAAACCAGCGTAGAAAGTCCTCGGCATCCCAAAGGCATTAGCTACTAAAATCCCAAGGAGCGGTTTCAGAACGTATTGAGCAACAAACCCAACAGATAACGGCACTGGTCTGAAAACCAAAACAAACAAAAAAAAATGTCCTAAAAAAAAAACTAAACATGCTCAAAGAAGAAACATGTAAGAAACCAACGTGGAGTTGGTCTAGTGTTAAAGGGGTTACGGCTGTAACTACCGCCACTCAGGTTCAATTCGCCGTGGGAGGGATTATTTACAATGCTTGGTTCCCGGCAAAGAGATGAAAACACCTTTTTTAAGTTTACTAATAAAAAAAACATGTAAGAAGAAGAATGACCTTTTGAAAGCAAGAGCAAAATCTTGAATAGAGAGCTGGATTCCGATAGATAACATAATGCCACCAAGAGCAGGAGCATAGAGTTCTTTAGATACCCTGCAAACAGAGCCTGTAAAGCCACAGGTCTGAGCTAAAAGTAAGAAAGAGAGAGAGAGAGAGTGGAAACCAGGTGAAAGTGGATGGATGGGAGAGAGCAGCGAGGGCGGTGAGAGCGACGACGAAGGGAAGCAAAGCGGACAAGAGCTGAGAAGAGGAATCGGAGTTATGAGGAGAATCGTTACCTCCGCAGAAAGATAAGAGAGACATGTTTCCATCTCTCCACTGCAATCCAACTCTTCCCATAAACGGCGTCGTTGAGCACGCTACTTCCCAGGCCCGTCTTTGGTAGCTACTACCCGATGGCCAAACGATCGATGAATGAGAAGAGCGTAATTGACAATTAAAGAACCGAGATTTAGCGGAAAGTGTTCGTTTGGGTATTGCTGGTGGTGAGAAAGCTAAGGAGAAAGAGGTGATTGAAGCCATTCTTTCTCTACTTTGAGAGGGTGAAGTTTGGATTTTGAAGAAGTAGCAGAAGCAAAAGGGATAATATAGAAAATAAATATTGTTGAGGTTATTTAACTAATTAATTAACAACTGTATTCCAAACTCACGGCGTGGTCCTCTAATAGTCATTTGTTTTTAGCAGGTTGGTTTTAGACTTTAGTCTATTTAGATGATGCACAATTTGGGTGTAAGAACTTTGTTTGTTTGATCGAATTACTTCAGAATTAATGGGTTTGGTTGGTAACTATTAGGTTTAAGGCTAAAGACGTCGTCTTTCTCATGATTAACCCTACAATCTAGTGCGTTTGTGTCAAAATAGAGTATAGATCACTAATTCACAGCTGAGACACGACGATATTTATTTAGAGTTTTGATGCTGGTGGTGTAAAGAGGCGTATTGCTCCCCCTCCCCTTTAATCTTTTTTTATGTATAGAAGATAGTTCACTCGACCGAACTTTTAGCCAAACTATTTATTTTAGTAAATACTAGGATTTGGTCCGCCCTACTGGCGGATAATTAACTAATTTTTTTTATATATACATATATTTGGACAAAATAGTTACATATCTAAATATATCATTGTTTTAATGAGTATTTTTAAAATGTTAAATTTGTTTTTTTATTTTAAATAAATATAATATTAATATTCACCTTGCATGTTTTGTTATTCTTCTTATAAGTTATATTTATCTTACTATTGAAAAATGTTTACCAATATATTATAGTTTCATATGTTTTTAGTGTTTACTCCACTTTAGTTATGATAGTTATGATAGCAAATAGAATGTATATTTTGGGTATAAAACATGGACATTTTCGTTCTTATACGTTTTCTTCTTGAATACATCGATAATTTATTTTCAAATGTGCAAGTAACAAACCAACTTGAGAATTTCAAATACCTTCAAATTACAATTGTAATACAAAATTCCAGTTAAATATGTAACTAAAATACTTAAACTTACAATTATATATTTGAATATATTATTGTATTTTGGATAATTCTATTATTTTGGTTGAATTGCTACTTGGTATATCTACATCTTGTTTTATGTAGCTTTTCATTTGTTTTTTTGGTTGAAAACTTAAAATGTTAATAGAAGCTGTAAATTTTTTTACTTGTATTAATGATTTTTTGTGCTATGCACGAAATATTAGTTTTTTTATGAAAAAGTTGTCAACATTATGTTTATATTGTTAATCAATTGCGTAGTTTCTTATTATAGATAAGCTATTTTCCTCCAACTCATGGTCCATCTTTGATACCACACATTCTTCCTAATACAACAATTGATGGGTTGATCATCACAAAGAAATCAGACCTATTGGGTTTCTAAACACTCATGTATTACAATGAGATGAAACCTACTCAAAATGTCTATCTTAAGAACCGTCATGGCGCCAAATCCACATATCTGTACAAAAGACTAAACCCTCAACTATTAGTTTACTTATTTATGTACACAACAATTAGATTAAACAGTATTTTTTCCTTGGAAGGCTAAGAAGAGATACTCTCTGGTCTATTGATGTGCAATGTTTCTTCTATGAATTCTCCACAGTCTGTTATTATGTTACCGTCCGCACCAGCCTATAGAAGACAGGAAAAATCATTTTTTTGGTATCATAATATAGATATAAATATGACGCAGAAGAGAAAATAAGAAGACTTATATCTTCCACAGAAACACGGTTCAATGCAGCTGGATCATTTGCAGAGTTGATCAATATACAAAAGTGACAACTGCGGTAAACCTTGGAAAATTAGATCACAATTGGAAAATTTTCAACTTAAAAATATAAAATTATACATTATTTTAAATGTGTATTTATTGTAATAATGTCATGTGACTTCTTAATTGTATATTTATTTATTGTTTATTTTTTTATATTGTATATTTATGTATTCTAGTTTTCTTGCTTTTATATCAAATGATAATATTATGATAGATGATTAATGTAATATTTCTTCTTTCTTATATTGTATGATTGTTTTTCTTATATTTTATATTTATATTTACTAAAAATAATATTTAGAAATAAGAAAAAAATATTTTCCATATAGATGTTTAATGTAATTTTTCATTTCTTATATTGTATATTTACTTATTAGGTATTTTCTTATATTGTATATATTTACTTATTAGGTATTTTCTTATATTGTATATATTTACTTATTCTAGTTGTTTTGCTTTTACATCAAATTGTAATATTATGATAGAAGTTCAATGTAATATTTCTATTTCTTATATTGTATATTAATTATTATTTTTACTATACATTTTTCAGATATATGTTTAATGTATTTTTTCTAATTATTTTATTATATATTTACTTATTACTTATTTTATTATAATTTATATTTACTTATATAATATAATTCATGTAGTATTTTATTTGTTATATTGTATATCTAATTATTATTTATTTAATTGATATATTTCAAGTAGACGTTTAATTTTGTTTTTGTATTTCTTATATTTTATATTTATTTATTATTTATTTTTCTTATATTGTATTTTTACTTATTCTAATATTATGATAAATGTTTAATAATCCATTTTATTTATATATACTTATTATTTATTTTAATATACATTTTTAGATAGATGTTTAATTTTATTTTTTATTTCTTAATTGTATATTTACTTATTGTATATTTACGTATTCTTTTTTAATTTTATATCATATGATAATTATTTTTGATTAAATATCAAATTGATTGAAAAAACTTCAAAGAGCTGGATCATATGATAATATTACATTATATATTTAATGTAATATTTTTATTTCTTATACTGTATATTTACTTATTATTTTTATATTGTGTATTTAATTTTTCTAATATTACGATAATTTTTTACTGTAATATTTTTATTTCTTATATTTTATAATTACTTATTGTTTATTTGACTTTAAATTTTTAAGATAAATGTTTAATTTAGTTTTTCATTTTTTAGTTGTAAATTTACTTATTGTTTATTTTTTATATTGTATATCTACTTATTCTATTTTTTTTTTACTTTTACAGCAAATGACAATATTACGATAGTCGTTTTTATTACTTATTATTTATTTTTTGCTTTCTAGTAATAATGCCATGTGGCTTTTTAGAAGAATGATTTTATGCTATTGATTTTTTTTTATAATTCGTGTTTTAAATAGAAGGATTTTAGATTAAAATTAATTATTTTTTTTAGCTGATATATATTTTTTCTATCGACAGATTACGTCCAGATTACGCTAATAAACTTTATATGGCCCAGATTACGCTTGTGGTCCTTGCTGCTTCCTTTTTCTGATCAAAATTATTATTTTCGGTCTTATGATTTAATGTGCCACATGATTTTTTTTGAAAAAGATATTTGTATTCTCACATGGACACTCTTCTTTGTAAAATTAAATATAATATTATTATTTTCTTATATTGTATATTTTCTTATTCTATTTTCATGTTTATTTATTTAACTTAATATTGTCATTTTTTATATTGTATATTTTCTCATTTTAATTTTCAACTATATTTATTTAACCTTTTTGTAAAATGAAATTTAAAAATGCATTATTGTATATTTTTTATATTGTATTTCATTCTAATTTTCGATTTTTTAATTTTATTTTTGTAAAACTAAATGTTAAAATGTAATATTGTATATTTTCTTATATTGTATATTTTCTTACTCTAATTTTATAATTTATTTATTTAACTCCTTTTTGTAAAACTAAATATAAAAATGTAATATTTTATATTTTCTTATATTATGTATTTTTATTCTAATTTTCGAATTTATTCTTTTAATCTTTTTGTAAAAATAAATGTAAATAATGTAATTTTTATATTTTATTATTCTAATTTTAGAATTTATTTGTTTAAATTTTTATTTAAAGTGGTAATATTACATCATGGACAGTCCAAAAAAATAGTGCCACATGTCATCTCGATTTTTTTTTGTAAAACTAAATGTAAAAATGGTAATATTGTATATTTTCTTATATTGTATATTTTACTCTAATTTTAGAATTTATTTATTTAACTCATTTTTGTAAAACTAAATGTAAAAATGTAATATTTTATATTTTCTTATATTATGTATTTTTATTCTAATTTGATTTTATTATTTCAATCTTTTTTTTAAACAAATGTAAAGAATGTAATGTTGTATAATTTCTTATTTTAATTTTAAAATTTATTTGCTTAACTTTTTATATAAAATGGTAATATTACATTATGGATAGTTATATAAAAAATAATGTAACGTGTCATCTTCTGGAATAAGTTTTTTTTCTCTGATGTGGATATTACATATATGGAATCTCAAAATGCTATTTTTATTAGTATAGATTTTTATTTTATTATTTTTTCCATTTGGTTATTTAGACCACCTTACTGTATAAACAATTTAGGGGCAATTAGAAAAGGTTTATTTATATTTTTAATTTTCAAAAAGGCAAATTTCATTAAAAAATAAAATATATTTATTGTCCAACAAAAGATACAAGAAATATAATTACCAAACATGTATCATTAAAAAGGCAAAAACCCTATTTTTACCTTTAGATATATAAATATAAATAAATATTTAAACTAATAAAATTTTGAATTTTTTTTTATTTCTGAAAGATTCATTTTCAGTTTGAATTCTTGTAAAAAAATTATTATCAAATTTTAGTTTTCCGAACATTTCAGATTTTTATTTTGAAATCTGAAAATTCTTTTTAAACTATTTTCAAAATTATGGTTTTAAATTTCCAATATTTATTAAAAAACAATTCTAAACACCATGTTCCCAAACTCCACACCTTAATTATAAACCCTACGTATACATTAGTTAACTCTAAAGATATAAGCGTAATTTATTTCCTTAATAAAAACTTTTTGGTCATTTTGACTATATGTTATGTATTTATGATTAAAACATTTTAATACTATTTTAGAAAATTTTCTTGTAAAAATGCATTTAATAGTTTTTTATAGAAAATTGATATATACAAAAATACATTTAAACTATAAGTTAAATATTGTCTTTTGGTGATCTAAAATTTATAATTGAAAACTAGTGAGATGAAATATATTACTGATTTAACAGTTTAAAATAAATAAAAATATAATTTTTTTTTTTGGTCAACAGAAAATTTACAATCTTTCTCAATAAAATATATAAATTTTATATAAACAGAAAATTTTACGTAAGAACTTTTTTTTTTGAAACTGGCTTTCTATTAATACGTAAGAAAGTTAACTCTTTCTCAATGCATAATATAGATTGTAAATGTTAAAACTCACTCACCAAACCTGCAACTCTAAAAACGTTTTTTCTCCACTAAATGATTATAAACCAGGGACAAACACTTTCAATTGATAAAATCCAAGTTCTGGTAGATTGTCGAAATAAAGGTAATAAAGTGGACCATACTTTTACACAAAAAAAAAGGAAAATTCCATAAAAATACCCGAACTAAATTTTGTTAAGCTTTTTAATACCCAAACCTTTTCACTATCCAGTTTAATACCCCAACTAATTATTTTGCTCATTTTAATACCCAAACTTTTAAAACTGTGCCCACTTTAATACCCGAACTTTATTTATTTTAATAAAAATACTAATAAGTTTCAAACAAAACTTAAAAAATCTCAAAAATCGAAGAAAAAATATTAAAATTCTAATTTTATTTTAAGATTTAGGAAAAAAGGTAGATAAACCATGGAAAATTTATTTTTTAAAAATTAAATGAACTTGAATGTTAAAAAAATTTCGTTTTTTTTATTTCAGAAAAAACTAAATACAATATTTAAAACTTAGAAATTTTATTACAAAATTTAATATTTTACACTATTTAGTTACTTTTATTTCTCAAACCACAAAAAAATTTAGAATTTTCTGAGTTTGTTTTGTAAATTTTAGAAATTTTTTAAAATTTTGTTTGAAACCTATTAGTATTTTTATTAAAATAAATAAAGTTCGGGTATTAAAGTGGCCACAATTTTAAAATTTTGGGTATTAAAATGAGTAAAATAATTAGTTGGGGTATTAAACTGGGTAGTAAACAAGTTTGGGTATTAAAAAGCTTAACAAAATTTAGTTCGGGTATTTTTATGGAATTTTCCCAAAAAAAAAAAAAAGTGGACCATACTTTGAAACAAGATATTAAAGTCTCTCTTGGTATTACAATGGAAGGAGGCATGGAGATATACTTAGGACTACCATAATAGATTTGTAATTCTAAGGGGAGTTATTGGAATCAGAATTTGGAAGGAATTTAGTGATTTTAAAAGTTGACAGATTTTTAGAAGTTAAGTAGAGTTAACAAATTTCTATCAAATACTTTGTATTGATTTCAATAGATTTTATTAATTATCATGGATTTGCATAATATATTTTTTTCAAAATATTTCTAGTTATAAGACAATGTATACAATCTCTCTAGAACTTTTCCAAAAATAAAATCTCGAAAAAACCATATATATATAAACATCAATTGATATAATGATACACATTTCTCATTTTCCTTATGTTTGGTGAGTTCCTCTTCTTATTGGTTTTCTTGTGATAATAATCAGTCTTATTTTCTTTGACTTTTGTGATTTTCTCGAAACACTATTCTAGTTATCGTATGAGTTATATTTCTTCACCATTATTAAATCAAACAGTTGTTTTGTCAAATATGAAACTATAAAAAATATAATGAATTACAGATCATGTGAGTTTGGTTGCTTCACCATTATTGAGTTTGGTGTAGTGTGTTTACGTAGATAAATATTCAATATGTGTATGTTTTTCTTACTTCACAGATTTCAGAAATCTTATGAGTTATATTTCTTCACCATTATTAAATCAAACAGTTGTTTTGTCAAATATGAAACTATAAAAAATATAATGAATTACAGATCATGTGAGTTTGGTTGCTTCACCATTATTTAGTTCGGTGTAGTGTGTTTACGTAGATAAATATTCAATATGTGTATGTTTTTCTTACTTCACAGATTCCAGAAATCTTATGAGTATAGGTGATATTTTCAAAGTCTAGTCTCATGAGTAAAAATATAAGGAATCCACCTTTCAATAACAATAGAATTTAATGGAATAGTAAAATCCATAATAACTAAACTTTATGAATAACAAAGGATTTGAGTGGAATTTAGAAGTCATCAAACCAATAACAATAGATTTTAGTAAGACTTTTAAAATCTATAAACCAATAATAGTGGATTCTCAAAATTTTAAAACTCCTTTAGAATTCTTAAACCGATAACCCCCCTAAATTACAATCTTTCTCAATTGTACATGACCCAGTTATATGTCGTTTCAACTCGTGGTCAGCAAAATTATTCTCAAAAGAAGGCAAGGAGTTACAAATAAAATATGTGGTTCAAGAATTTCTGACATACACTATATCGTGTTTCTTGCTATCACAACTACAAGGCACAGTAGAGAAAATAAAAAATAAGTGCACTCTCAAACTTCTGGTGTAACTCGAGACAAAATAACCGAAGCTTCCATTAGATAGCATGGGATAAAATTTATGTTCCTCATGATGAAAGTGCACTACAAGAAAACACGCTGATACTGAGGAACTTTTTCCTCGGTATGTCGTCGGAATAACCGTATTCCGACGACATACCGAAAAAAAATCCCTCAAAAAAAATTCCTCGAAATTTCATTTTCCCTCGAAATTTCCTCGAAATTTTGTGACGGAATTTCGAGGACCAACAATTCCGAGGAAATTTAGAGGACAGGCGTTCGTCGAAGTGGTCAGTCGATATATATTGAGGAACATTCCCTCGGTATATACCGAGGATTATACCGAGGGAAGAGCCCTCCGAAAATTTTCCGAGAGACAGTTTCTTCAAAAATTTTCGAGGAACTCAGTTCCTCGGAATATTCCGAGGGACAGTTTCCTCGGTATATACCGAGGACGGCTGTTCCTCGGAATATATTGAAAAAAGTTTTTTTTTTAAAAAAATTATTTTTGAAAAAAAAAAATATTTTTAAAATTTAAATTCGAAAATATAAAATTAAAATTTAAATTGAAAACATATTATATAAATTCAAAGTCATACAAATCAAAATAAAACATTTCGAGTTTTTGAAAGAAATTAAACTACGGGTTTTGGACATTCGGGTCTGGCATGGTCGGGAGGTCCACGTTGGCGTTCGGGTTCATGCTCCTCATCATCGCCATCATTTGCTCGTTCAGCTTTCTCTGTGCCTCCCAGCCCGCCTCTTGACTCGCCACCATGGACTCCAACGCAGATATACGAGCATCCTTGTCCCTCATCTGACTCAAAAGGACTTCTTGATCAACAAAGGACGGTGGTGCAGAAGCAGACGGAACCGAGTTGGACCGACGAGCCAAACCGAACAAACGGCCATTCTTCTTTGGAACCGACTGAAAAAGAAAGTGTCAAATTTAAATAATATAAAAAATGAATTGAACTTTAAAAAAAAAACTTACCGCTTCAACGATTTGGTTGATCCGAACCCGAGGTAAGCCGGTCGATCCCGTCGAATCGTCATCCTCGGTTTGAAGCTGAGACACTTCCTGTTCCATCTGACTGTCGATGAGGGTGACCACATCCCTCACAACACCATCATCAATCTCGCCGGTCTTCTTGTCGGTATACACCGTCTTTATTAGGGTGAGATGATCAACCGGCTCCCCCTCATTTTCTTCCGCCTTGAAAAAAACATAAATTAAACAAACATTAGTAATTAAAAGAAATGCACAAAAAAATATTAGAATCTTAAATAATATAATAAAAACCGACAAGCTTACCAAGCGATCCCCCAGACTGGCTAAAGATTGAGCACCCAAGTTATAGATGTACATGCCCTTCCCCTTACGGTCGCTCTTGCGGTTGGTGGAGTTGGTGGAAGAAGTTGCTCTCACTTCGTTCTTACTCCAATGCACACCCAACTCCCGCCAGACGTCGGGGTCCATCCCCTTTGGAATCTTTAAAAAAAAATTGTTAAATAAATAAAAAATATTTTAATAAATAAAAAAATTGTTTCATAAATAAAAACCAACCTTGTTTATTTCCCACTTCTTCTTCCACGAGTGGATCTGCTTCCCATAGTTGTCCATAACTTTATGGACGAAGTGGTAATAGATAAACAACGTATCATCGGTATTCCAGTTGAATTCTTGCTGAAAATAAAACACAATTAGTAGAAAATTAATATTAAAGATTAAAAAAATAAGTAAAAAATAGAATACTTACCGCAAACTGTTGAAACCACATATGCTGCTTCTCGAGAGGGAAGTCGGTGAAAGTCGGATGTCCATTGTCGAGGGCCGAGTACATCATACGGTTGATCCATCCGCTGATCCCGTTCCCGGATCGGTCGAACCTAATAAAAAGAATTAATTATTTAAAATGAATCAAATTTTAATGAAAAAAATAGGTTTAATTACCATGTCTGACCCCGTCCACATGGATACTGAGTGAGATATGGAAGATGGTCACGACCCGGCTGTCGAACAAACTCCGCAACTCTCAGAAGTGCCGGATGAGCAGGAGCAGGAGTAGGAGCAGGAGTCGGTGCCACACCGGGAGCGGGAAGAGAATGAGAGGGAAATGGAGAGGGAGATGTATGGTAGAAGCTGTGGGGTGATGCGGAACCCGAAATGGAGCCGCTCCCTGTACCACCATGACCACGACGCTGTCGAGAGCGGATCTGTTTCTCTTGAGACCTTTATATAAATATTTTTTTTTAATATATACAATTTTTTTAAATTTGTTAATATATTAAAATTGTTTAATAATAACAAAAAAAAGTTTAAATATATAAAAAATAGTTTAAATATTTAAAAATTATTAAATGATTACAAAAATGTTTAAATATATTAAAAATATTTATAATATTTAAAAATTGTTTAATAATTACAAAAAAAAGTTTTAATATATTAAAAATAGTTTAATAATTACAAAAATAGTTTTAATATATTAAAAATAGTTTAATAATTAAAAAATAGTTTTAATATATAAAAAATAGTTTTAATATATAAAAAATAATTTTAATATATAAAAAATAGTCTTAATATATTAAAAATAGTTAATAATTAAAAAAATAGTTTTAATATATAAAAAATAGTTTGAAAAATCAAAAAACGTTTTAAAAAATCATATACACATTTTTGAAAATCAAAAAACGTTTTTAATTTTAACCAAAACACAAAATAAATCAAAAAAATAATATAACAACAATCCAAACATGCAAATCCTAAGCTATCCATTCAATCCTAGAATTTCCTTTCTAACAACCTAAATTTCGAGATCTATGAAGAAAGGAAGAGAAGAGAGATGAACTTACATGGGAAGAGAGGAGAGGAAGAGAGGAGAGGAAGGAGGCCGAGAGGAAGAGAGGAGAGGAGAGGAAGAGAGCCGCAGGAAGAGAGGAGAGGAGAGGAGAAGAGAGCCGCCGAGGAAGAGACAAGAGAGGAAGAGAGGAAAGAAATGGGGAAGAGAAGAATGAAAACCTAATTTATGAGGGGTCCGACGGAAAGGGTCCGTCGAAATTTCCTCACAAATTTTAATGTTGGTCGTCGAAATTTCCTCGAAATTCTCTTATCTGATTTTCGCGAAAAGTTTGGCGGCTAGGATTGCCGGGTTAATGAAAAATAGTCCGAGGAAAATTTTCCTCGAAATTTCCTCACAATATTGTGAGGAAATTATATTGTGAGGAAATTTCGAGGAAAGAGGGTTTGGGGTTTTGAAAACATCGATTTTTTTCCCCTATGTCATTTCTTATATAAATGTAATTCATAATAATGAGGTTTCTTTGTATAGATGATCATAAACAATGAAATAACACAATTACAAAAATTATTGTAAGTATTTCCTTTAACGTTTATTAAAATGTATAAGTGTTTATCTTATGTTGTGTGGTTTTCGTCTCAATCCGCAAAACATTGTTTTCGGTTTAAAACCCTAAAGTTTGACTTTATAATCTGGCTAAGACACTTAATGAAGGTTATATACGTGTTATTCAATCCGCAAAACGTTGTTTTCGGTTTAAAACCCCTTGTTCCTCGAAATTCCCTCGAAAATTTGTGAGGGAATTTCGAGGAACTACCAAAAATTATGTTGGTCGTCGAAATTTCCTCGAAATCTTTCGAGGGAATTTCGAGGAAATACAAAAAAATTTGTGTTCCCTCGAAATTTCCTCGAAATATTTCGAGGGAATTTCGAGGAACAAGGTTTTTTAAATCAAACCCCTAAAATTATGTTGGTTGTCGAAATTTCCTCGAAAACTTTCAACGGAATTTCGAGGAAATACAAAAAACTATGTGTTCCCTCGAAATTTCCTCGAAATATTTCGAGGGAATTTCGAGGAACAAGGTGTTTTAAATCAAACTCCTAAACCGTTAAGGGTCATTCTGAGGAAATTTCGAGGAACCCTATTTTCCCTCGGTATTTCCTCGAAATTCATTAAAAAAAAAATCTACTCTGATTCCGAGTCATCATCACCAGATGAATCTGAATCTGGATCTTGGTGAAACTCTCCAATAACTGGTTCATCCTGTGCGTGAACGACGGCTTCCTCTGCGAAGTCGGTGAAATCTACTACAAGGCCAACTCCTGCTACATCTTCTGCTGCACTTAAGTTACTGGATGTGATTGGTTGTAGTGAGTCTTCCAGCTCAGAACTCCCCTGAACTCGGCCTCTCGGGTTGAGTCTGGTAACAGTAACCCGTGGATCATCTCTGTTCCTTACCCGGGGGTACTTGAATTTTTAAATTTTAAATTTTTTTAGTACAAGTTTAAATTATTACACATGATGACCAATCATTCTGAATAATTAACATTTACTTACCTGATCGGCCTGAGAAGCAAGAATGAAAGGATCATAATATTGCAGCTTTCGTCTCGAATTTACTGATGTAACACCAAATGCATCTGTTCTCACACCTCGATCTGGAGTGATGTCGTGCCAATCACAATAGAAAACAGTACAGCGCAATCCAAGCATGCCCAAATACTTGATTTCCAAAATTTAATGCCCATCAGTCTCATAGCAGATGATAAAGCTGAATGACCATCTCTGCAACCTTCGTACAATGGTTGCTTTCCAGCATCCAACATTTCATAAAATTTCCTAACTTCTGCATTGGGTAAATCTTCCCCTCAAAAATGATCATTTATCATCTGCTCAGTACCTACACCATAATCTACATCCGCTCTAATTGGTTCTTCTAATCTAACCGCCGGCTGAGGTTCGCTAGTACTACCAAGTTCATAATCAGTTTCCCCATGATGATACCAAATTTTGTAACTTCGTGTAAACCCACTCAATAATAAATGAGTCCAAACATCCCACTCTTTAATAACTTTTCTATTTTTACAATTAGAGCAAGGACATCTTAACTTACCTGTTTCTGCTTCCGGTTGTCGGCGAGCTACCCTCATGAACTTGATTATACCTTGATTGTATTCTTCCGTAAGCAATCTCGTGTCCGGATCCAAATGAGGTCGATCGATCCAAGAACGAAAATAATTTGAAGAAGACATGTTTTTTGAATCAAATTCGTGAGACTAGGAGAGAAGAAGAAGAAATGGAGTGAATGAAGAGGAAGAGGGGTGGCTGTATTTATAGATGAAATCCTCCCGGCATACTGAGGAAATTCCGAGGAAATTCCGAGGGAAACCGACATTTCCTCGAAATTTCGTCGGAATTTTTTAAATCCCCCAATGGCTCTCCCAACGGCTCTCTAATGGCTACAAGATGTCGTCGAAATATTAGCAATATCCGTCGGTTTTTTCCGACGACCGAGGTTTCCTCGGTATTCCCTCGAAAATTACCGAGGAAGTTGGTCTTCCTCGATATTTCCTCAAAAAATAGTGAGGAAATTTCGAGGAAACCACATTTCTTGGTTTCCTCGGTATTTCCTCGATATTTGGTCAGAAATTTCCGAGGAACTCATTTTCCCTCGGTATTTTCCTCAGAATCAGCGTGTTTTCTTGTAGTGGTGGGCTTGGATTTCTAGATTTTCATGAGTTATTCTTCACAGAATCATATCTACAGAATTCGATCAAAATATCGACAAAATAACCGAGGTTCCATTGGATAGCATGGGATAAAATTTATGTTCCTCATGATGAAATTGGGCTTGGATTTCTAGATTTTCATGAGTTATTCTTCACAGAATCATATCGACAGAATTCGATCTAGAAATGTATATTTTCTTAACTGAATCCCATGAAATTTATCCAAATCCAAAATACATGGAATTTATGAAATCCGTATGAACTAATGTAGCATTGTTAGCAAAATAAATATGGAGATTAATACAGTTCTCAAACTCACTACTAGCTCGAGTACTTAGAAGACACTACTACAATCGATCATTCCTTTTGAAAGACTAGGATGTCTACTCCCTTCTTATGTTTGGAGTAGTATTATGGCAGTGAGACCACTTCTGAAGTTACGCTTGCGGAAAAGTACTAGTGTATGTAACAAACCTTGGATCCACATGAAGCTATAAATCATCTTTTTTTAATATCTTTCTGTTTTGCAGGTTTGAGCTTTACCAGACTATATGTCCCTTCCAGGTCTCTTCGCAAGTAATTTTATTCACAAAAACATGGACTTCTTGTTTTGGAGGAAAAAGATGTGGCATGTTCAGAACCACTTATTTACACCTTTACTTAGATCTTGTGGCACATTTGGAAAGCAAGGAATGAAAAAGTGTTTAATGGAAAGGATGTTTCACCTTTAAACACCCTCCAGCTAGCCTAGCTAAAGCATAATTCTGGAGAAAATCAAATCTCCATGAAAATGAAGAGGAAGATGATACACCACCGATTTAGCCGCTGCATTGACTCCCCCGTGGGACCCCAAATCTCAACTTGCCAAATTGAGATCTCATATGTCAATCATGGTGCATTTAGTGGAATATGGTGGACCCATTGGAATCAAAAGGGAGTTGAACACTTTGGACTATAAGGCTGCCACAACACTATCTCGTCTCTCCATACTTAGATGAAATGACTTTTGTGAGTGATATCCTTTTTAGGAGATTTAAATATTATTAAATTGCAAGTAGAGACGGATTGTTCATCTTTGGTGGACATGATCGCTAACCAAGTTGACTGGTCAGCATTTGCTAACAGCTAGTCTTATTTCACCTTCTATGAGATAATTTTCGGGTTTCAACAGTTCTCATATCCCAAGATCCAGAAATATGCGTGCAGACTCTCATTCTAAAGACGCGAGAAATAGTGGTGTTCTTTTTTCCCATGTATAGTAGATCTGGTTCGAGAAAGTGTACGTAGCTTTGGACGGATTTGATATTGATTACCATTTGGTTTTATAAAAATGGGTGTTAACAAAAAATTTAAATAATTAAAATAAATGAAAAATAAAATAGAGAAAATTGGCACTTGTACCCCCATTTGATACCAATATTAAGAATATATCTTCTTTTTCTCTTTGAAAAGTCCATCTCATATTACCTCTATCACCTAGCTGACTGTATCACATAGCCATGTGTTTGCGTGAGACTACTGACACACTCTCCGGCACACTGTCATCAATCTCCTTTCTTTTTATTTTTTATTTTCTCTCATTTCCTTTTTTTCTTTTTTTGATCAACTCTCATTTCCTTTCTTATTATTTCCTCTCTACTTTTTGTAATTATTGGTTTATGTATTTTAATGGATTTGAAAATACAAGTCAAATCTAGTGTTATTGGTTATGTGATTTTAGAATCTATATTCAAATTCATTGTTATTGGTTCTATGATTTTAAAATATATATTCAAATCCATTTTTATTGGTTTTATGATTTCAAAATAGATTTTAAAATCAGGTGTTATTAGTGATTTTAAGTTAAAAATACAAAGGAGCAAATATTGGAGTTGACCTTTGATATTTTGATAGATATGTATTATTGGTTTTCCTAATAACTATTTGGCACCAATTCGTATATGTTCATACTCACAAAGTTTTCCATTTTAAAAACATCAAGCACTCAACTTTTGAAAGTTTTTTTTTTAAAAACAATTTTCCAATAGTCCAATTTCTACATTTTCCTAACGTAAGTTTTCTATTTTCTATCGTTATGATCCATCACATAAATTATATATAATCTCTCTATTATACGTTAGACAACTAACACAAGAAAAAACACTTTAAAACCCTAAAGAGCATCAATGGAAGAATCACAACAAGAACGTGGAAAAGGTTTTTATGTTCAATATAGTCCTCAAGAAAACAAACTTTGATAAATCTACTTATAGATTTTGTGTTGCTGCAGGTTTACGTGATAGCAATGGTCTATTCAGCAAATTCACAGTAGAGAGAAGAATTCTACCTACTCTCAATCAAATGAATGGGAGCTCCAAAGATTTTCAGCATTACTCAAACAGAACTGCTGCTAAGTATAAAGGCTTTGATAAATCTACTTTGAAAACAAAGTATAAAAGCTGCTGCTGAACTTCTTCGCTTTAGTTATGGATTCGGATAGGATTCAGCCACAAATCGGTTTACTGCTCCAAATGAAGTGTGGACTGAATATATAAAGGTAAAAAGATACATAAGAATATATTGTTATAATATTTTTCCTTGTACTGATTTTTTTTTTTTTAATTTTAGGCACATCCAAATTACAAAATTTCATGATGAAACCTTTGAAGAATTAGATGATCTCAAGATTATATCCGAAAGGAATTTAGCAACCGGCAAAAACGCGATTGGATTGGGTGATACCACTGATGCTAGAACAACTGGAATTGCGGAAGCAGAAAAGGAACAGCCAAATTATGGTGAAGAATTTTCTTTTAATGTTCAAGAAAATTATGAATTACAATCATCCTTTTTTGGCAGTCCTTCGAATGATACTGTGGAAAAACTCCCATGGGACAAAGAACTAATTCTCTTTATAAAGCTGATGTTCCATGCAGTCAAAAGGAAGGTGTAGAAGAAGCTAGCACTGAGATTAATGTTTTGACAATGATCACTCAGAAACTCTTCAATTTGATAGAAGAAGGAGAATCAAGACAAAAACAAGAAGCTGAACAAAGAGAAGCAGAGAAAAACAAGAATAATTCATGGGAAGCTATCAAAGAAGTTTATGATTTGGAGGAACATGTGCATTTTGATGCGGTTAAATGATTAATCAGCTAGGAATGAAAGATGTTTTTATTAGCATGTCCATTGATGAACGTAGTGGTTGGATTAAACATAATATCATAAGGTTTTGAATTAGTTATTATTTTATACGTTGGATTTTTATTTATTTTTATCATCTGATGTTGGCTTTATAGTCGGGGTTTTTTGGATGCTATGATTATAGTCTGGGTTTTTGCATTGTACTACATGATTTTTATAATAAAATTGCTTTTTATCATTCTTTTCTAACAATTTCAAAATTTTATAATTCCGCTGTGTTGTAAGCTTTTGAGTATGTCTAAAACATGCATTATGCACGTGACTCAAATACAAATCATATTATGTGGTGCATACAAGCAAAACTGGAATTAATTAAAGAGAGGTGAAAAAGAGAAACGTACAATGTATATAGTTTTTAACGTAAAATATGTGCTTGGACAATATTTGCTCTATGACAGGTCAATGTGGTTTTTCTTAGATTCACTGCATCTTGAAATTACTGCAAAGTTTCTATTTATTTATTTATTTTTTTGCTGGTAATGTTACATTTTGTTTTGTTAAATTTACAAATTTTTAGTTTCTTATTTGAATGTAAAGTGACATTCTTTTTAGTCAAATGTAAAATTTAGATATGTATAGTTTACATTATTTTATAAGTAGTTGCTTAAGTAATAAAGAAAAGAAGCACCATCAAATAAATAAGTAATGCTTAACCCTTTTATAAGCTCGTGATTCTCGTTAAACAAACAGTAGTGCTTACCCCTTTTCATTATAGATACACATTATCAAACATGAATCCAGAATTTCTTAGGCAACAAGAAACTACTGATGAAAAAAGAGAGATGTATGTCACATGAGGATGAGAAGTTAGACGTCCATTGATACACTAAAAATAAATCTTTGCTACTGCCAAGTTAACAGTTGCAATTGTACTTGAGATTCAAATCCAGAGGACCAGTCTACACTCTAGTTCTATATGTTTCGAAATCAAGCTAAGATGAAGATATTGATTTGGTTATAAAGCGACGATAGTTAACAAGCAAATAAAACACGAGATTGATTCAATTAAACAAGAGTTAGCCTAGGGTATTTCATTGGGTGTTGAATTGGAGCCAAACAATTATTCAAGCGCGATGAAGTGCTTTCTAGAACTCGGATCACTCAGCTGGAACACTCCACTGTCGTGGCAGTGATCGCTTTGCAGATCGATCTCACCACATAACTGTCGTTGGGATGAGGATCGATTGCAAGCTTTAGAGAACAGGTCCGATCAGTTCACTTACCACCCTAATATCTACTTTCGCTGATTAGGGATACTAAGCTCATTCAATACATGTCAAGTTATCTCCTAAGCGGTTAACTAGGTGATGAACTAGTGATCTAACATCAAGTGATCAGGTTAATGAAAGCAGTAAGAACAGTATGAATGAAGAACATTTATGGATCGCTTATCTATGTTTAGCTCATGTCTCAACACCCTAAAACCCCTAGGCGAGCAAGGCTACTACTCGATCATGATGCAAATAAACAGAGACATAAATCCTGAATAAAATTGCATAAGAACAGAGTATGAAACAATAGGGTTCAGATGATCTTCTCTATGAGAGGATGGATTCTTCTCCCTTACAAGTTGCAGATCGCAAATCACAGTGTTCTCTTGTCAAAACTAGCGTTAGAAAATAGTAAAAAGATAGATGGCGTTTTATATGGAGGCGCCAATCAGAAGAAAAGAGATTAGGGCAACAGGGCTTTAATTCCCGAAATAAAGAGTTTCCATATTCGTCGGGAACAATCTCCGGATCACTCCGTCTGCTTGTTCCGCTTGAGAGAGAACAGTCTCGGGACTGTTCTACTTGAGTGTTCTCCGCAGGATTGCTCCAAAAGGACATCTTTTCATCAGGCACTTTCTCTTCTCTCTTCTACTAACTCCTGACCTGTAAAAGGTCAAAAAGGACTAGACTGACACGAATTAGTGACTTGAAACAAATGAAAACATATATACAATGATGTGAAAAACACCATATATCAATTCCCCCAGACTTAGATCCTTGTTTGTCCTCGAACAAGACAAGTACCAAGAACAGGGAGAAAGGTTTGAAAGAGTGGGAACTCGCTTATTCTCAGCAACCATACTCTTACCACAAATCTCTGAACCATACAAGCTGTAGATTAGGACCACACACACTTACTGAGAACCCCCTGATCGCTGTTCGAAGATCGGCTCCTTACTTTACATCTCAACCTGAAAAGGCAACACTTTCGAGACAAAACTCCTTATGTTCAATTAAGATCAGCGTGAGCTTCTTGTCACAGGCTCTACTCAGAGAGAACGGGTTAGGTATAGAACAGGCTAACTTTTATGGTGGAGTTCAAAAGTGTTTAGGGTTTACCAAGAGTGGATGCAGGATATCGCACAAAATGGTCGTGAGAGGACGGCTCCATTGAGGTCCACAGTCCTTACTCATCTCTGCTGATCGGACTGCTCTCCGATAGATCGATCATAGGACTACTCTGCGCGATTCAACTTCCCCTTCAGAACACTTCACTGAAACCACCATCACTTTCTCAACTTCCCCAGTGGCATGCATCATGGATTCTTCCCTTTCTCGTCACCAGTAAATCAAAGCAAAAACGAAAAACTTTTTTTTTAATACTGAAATACAGAATGCTGGGGTGACGAGTAAGGAGGTAACAAGTGATGTACATGATGCCACTGGTGATTCATCCTGGTTCGTTCTAGCCATTTACTCCCTTCATTGTTCTCTGGTGTACCGGAACAGGCACTCTGGTTGTTCTCTTGTTTGCACTGATTGTTCCGCCTTCTTCCACTGTGTGAGCATTGATGAGTAAGAACTGCGTCGATCCTTTCCTCTCCGGCCTTTTTGCACATATCTGCACATAAAGTACTAGAAAAGCAAATGCATGAGGGTGGAACAAAAGGCATCTGCAAAACAACAGCAAAACCCAATATCAGCACAGTTCGTCGGTTGTTCTAGAAACGATGGAACAATCCAATCTTCTTGCTTAACCCAAGTCCATCGATTACTAGACAACCTACACAAGCCTCAATCTCAACAGTACAAATCGCAAAGACCAAGAATCACAATCAAAAAATCGGTTCCTCTTCCATTCAAAATCAATCATCAATTCAATCCTAGTAGCAAGTATACTATCAAGAGCTACAATCTAGGATGAAATCGCAAGGTATAAAGGAAAAAGAGGATCCAAAAAGTCACTCCCAATTCGCGATTTGCATGCGCAAAAAGGGAAGAGTTCTTGGCCGATTACCTTGATTGGAAAGGTGATTCCTGCAAAACAAACCAATCTCTAGAGAACCCAAGAGGTGAGAGCCAAAAATCGTGAAGATAGAATCAAAAAGGGGAGAGTTTGCGATTTAGGGTTCTTGAGAGGGGTGGGTTGATTTGCGGCGAGAGAGAGATAGTGGGGAGTGGAATGTTTGGGCTTTAAAAAGCCAATCAAAACCGCTTCCCCTTCCTTTTTATTTGTTTTTTGTTTGTTCGAGAACTTATCTGGGAACAATCGGCGGAACAACCGCTGGAGTGTTCTCGGGAGTGATCTCGAGTTTTCTTGATTTTTCAACCTGCAAGTTAATTTCTAGAATGATAAAAATCAAAATAAAACAATATTTACACTCACCAGTGGATTCCCTCCCACCAAGCGCTTGTTTTCTGTCACTAGCTTGAGGGGGATCACTTAAGGGTATCTCTACACCTTCAGCGATTGTTGAGTCAGCAAGATATGGCTTGAGACGCTGACCATTGACAACAAATTCTCCACCTCTTGTGTCCAGCAACACAACAGCTCCATAGGGGCGAACTTCCTTGATGGTGAAGGGTCCAGACCATCTGGAGTTAAGCTTTCCAGGGAACAGTTTAACCCGTGAATTGAAGAGTAAGACCTGATCGTTCGGAGCAAAGCTTCTGCTGATGATCCATTTGTCATGGAATGCCTTGGCTAGATGCCTGATCTCCTCCAACTCGTGGATCTGAATGGTTCGCCTTTCCTTGGCGGGTTTGATGTCGAAGTTGAGTAGTTTGACAGCCCAAGCCGCCTTGTACTCTAGCTCAACAGGTAGGTGGCACGCCTTGCCATAGACCAGATGATAGGGAGTGGTCCCTAAAGGGGTCTTGTAGGCTGTTCTGTACGCCCAGAGAGCATCGTCAAGCTTAAGGGACCAGTCCTTGCGGGTGGTGTTGACAGTCTTCTGTAGGATGCTCTTGATCTCTCTGTTGAAAACTTCCACTTGACCACTTGTTTGGGGATGATAGGCGGTTGCAACCTTGTGTTTCACACCATTCTTGCTTAGCAATCCTTGGAACAACTTGTTGATAAAGTGAGTTCCACCATCGCTTATAACCACTCTAGGCACTCCAAATCTTGGAAAGATGATGGAGGTGAACATCTTGGTTACAACTTGCGCATCATTGGTTGGACTAGCAATCGCTTCTACCCACTTGGAGACATAGTCCACAGCAACCAAGATGTACTCATTCTTGTGAGAGACCGGGAATGGTCCCATGAAATCGATCCCCCAGCAGTCGAACACTTCAACTTCTAAGATGTAGTTCTAAGGCATCTCGTTTCTCTTGCTTATACTCCCCATCCTTTGGCATGAATTGCATCGTGATATGAAAGCGTGAGCATCTCTGAACATAGTGGGCCACCAGAAACCGGCTTGGAGGATCTTGGAAACTGTCTTGAAGGTGGCAAAGTGACCAGCATAAGAGGAACCGTGACAGTGGTGAAGGATCCCTGGAATATCAGCCTCTGGAACACACCTCCTGAAGATCCCATCTTTGCCTTGCCGATATAGATACGGCTCATCCCAGAAGTAGTGCCTTGCTTCCCTTAGAAATTTCCTCTTCTCATTCCCAGTGAACCTCAAAGGCTCTTTCTCAACTGCCAGGAAGTTGGCAATCTCAGCAAACCATGGAAGGTTCGGGTACTGCTTCTGGATCAATGCAACGAATGCTCCTTCTACGCGAGAACAGTCCTTGATGACAGGGGACGACTGTTCCAAGTTGCACAGACCAATCGCGTTGACGTATTCCATCGGTTGTTCCTCGTCAAGAACTGTCTCATCTGACACTTTCATCCTAGAGAGATGATCTGCCACTCCATTATCAACCCCCTTCTTGTCTCTTATCTCCAGATCAAATTCTTGGAGCAAGAGAATCCATCCTCAAGAGTCGTGGTTTAGCATCCTTCTTCGTGAGTAGGTACTTGAGAGCCGTGTGGTCTGTGTGCACAATCACCTTTGATCCAACCAGATAGGATCTGAACTTCTCAAAAGCGAACACGATGGCAAGGAGCTCCTTCTATGTGGTTGCATATCGGCACTGAGCTTCATCTAAGGTTCTGCTTGCATAGTATATCACGTGAAACTTCTTGTCTTTACGCTGTCCAAGGACTGCTCCCACTGCAAAATCACTTGCATCTGTCATGATCTCAAAAGGGAGATCCCAGTCTGGAGGTTGGACCACTGGTGCACTCACTAGAGCTCCCTTGATCGTGTGGAATGCGGCTAAGCAGTCGCTGTCAAAGGCAAACTGAGCTTCTTTGCAGAGCAACCGAGTGAGTGGTCTCGCGATCTTAGAGAAGTCCTGGATGAACCTCCTATAGAAACCAGCGTGTCGCAAGAAACTCCTGATTCCCTTCACTGAAGTTGGTGGTTGCAGACTCATCATGACCTAGATCTTTGCCTTGTCCACCTCAATGCCTTTCTCTGATATCTTGTGTCCCAGAACAATCCCATCTCTGACCATGAAGTGGCATTTCTCCCAGTTCAGCACCAGATGCTTCTCCTCGCATCGCTTCAGCACCCTGCACAAGTTTGACAAACATACATGAAATGAGCTTCCATAGACGCTGAAATCGTCCATGAAAACCTCCATTATGTCTTCGATCAGATCAGTAAAAATCGACATCATGCAGCGTTGGAAGGTCGCTAGAGCATTGCACAAGCCGAAGGGCATCCTCCTGTATGCATATGTTCCATAAGGGCATGTGAACGTCGTCTTCTCCTGATTGTCTGGGTGGATGGGAATCTGAAAGAAACCTGAATAACCATCTAAAAAACAATAGTAAGGGTGGTTAGCCAATCTCTCAAGCATTTGATCAATAAAAGGAAGTGGGAAGTGATCCTTACGAGTCGCAGCATTCAACTTACGAAAATCAATGCACATGCGATGACCAGTAACTGTTCTAGTGGGGATCAATTCATTCTTTTCATTGGTTATCACAGTGATCCCACCCTTCTTAGGCACTACATGCACAGAACTAACCCACTTACTATCAGAGATCGCATAGATCACACCTGCTTCTAGAAGTTTCATTATCTCTTTCTTTACAACATCTTTTAGATTTGGGTTTAACCTCCTCTGATGTTCTACAGAAGTCATCGATTCATCTTCCAGGTGTATTCTATGCATGCACAGATCAGGTGAAATGCCAGGTATGTCAGCTAGAGAATAACCCAATGCCTTACGATATTTTATCAGTTCACACAAAAGCAGAGCAGTCTCGGCATTGTTCAGGTCAGTATTCACAATGAGAGGATATGTAGAGTTGGGTCCAAAAAATGCATACCTGAGTCCCTTGGGAAGGGATTTGAGCTCTACCTTTGCAGCTTTCAGCTCGCTCCATGAGTCGTCGGTCTGAGCTGCCGGAACAGACGGGTTCTGAGGCGCGGTTGTTCCAGCCGATTTGCTGGACTCACTGTTCTCCCCCAGACTTAGATTCGCCACCATCCTTTCAATACTCCTGGCTGAATCTAGGAATTTGTCATAGGCATCAGCATCAACACTCTCTAAGCTCTGCTCGGCTTCAGCTCTGACTAAGGCGAGTTCAAGTGGATTCTCAGTGAGAATCTCCTCGATCATTCCCTCATGCGGCTCTAACGGGTCACCATCTTCTTGGACAGTGAAAGTTTGTCCATCCAGCATCGGCTTCTTGAGCATCTGCTCCATCTCAAACTTCATCACAATATCTCCAAGGTGGAGATCAATCTTCCCTTGTCGGACATCGATGATAGCTCCAACAGTGCAGAGGAATGGTCTGCCTAGGATCAGGGGATCATTTGAATCTTCCTCGACTTCCAGAACAACGAAATCGGCAAGAACAAGTGTGCTCCCAACCAGAACTTGAAGATCTTCGAGGATTCCAACTGGAGACTTCACAGATCGATCAGCAAACACTAGGGACATCCTGGTAGGCTTGAAGTCCGTGTACCCAAGGCGCTTAGCCACAGTATATGGCATGAGGTTTATGCTTGACCCTAGATCGACCAGTGAGCATGAGAAGACTGTTCTCCCAATCTGAACCGAGAGGACACATTTTCCCGGATCACCCAACTTCTTGATCCTTCTGTTCTGGAGCACCGCACTGCACTCCTTAGAGACAATCATGAACTCGCTGTCATCAGATATCTTCCCAGAGATCAGTTCCTTCACAAAGCTACGCATGGATGAAATCATCTGGATCGCACTCATTAGAGGGAGTTTGACAGTTAGGTCTTCCAGCATCTTCCTGCACTTCATCTCTTCCTTATCCTTGCGTGTAGCCTTAGCTGGAACAAGGTAGGGTATTTTTAGTACATAGTGACGAGCAGAAGAAGGTGCTGCAGTCGGTGGAACAACCCCAGCGGGTCACTATGCTTCAGTCGGAACAGTCTCAGTAGGTTGTTCTGCCTCTTCCTCATCTGTGGGTACAGCTTTAGGTGGCTGATCCGACTCCTTCTGCTTCCCTTTCTCAGCCGATGTGAATCTCCTGGGGTCCAGATCAGGCAGTTGCTTTCCACTCCTTAGACCTACTGCATTGCACTCCTTGGGGTTCTTGTCTGTTTTTCCAGGGAGAGTTCCTTGCTGTCTCTTCACACTCTCAGCAGTTTGAGCAATCTGAATATCCATCTGTCTCATATGGCTTGAGACATTGTCATACTTGGCACTCAGGTCATTGAACATATGATTCATCCTGGTGTTAATGTCGTTTGTGACCTGGTTCAGTGCTTTCCCTTGGATCTGCTGTCCTTGGAGCAGCTGGCTCATCATATTGGCGAGGCTCTTAATGTCATTGTGCGGAGCAGTCTGAGCCGGTTGTGCAGCCTGCTGATTAACCGGCTGTTTCTGGCTGTGGAACTGGGCATTCTGAGCTGGGTTGAGGACAAAGGTTCTTCCTTGATTGCCATAAGGCCTTTGGTATCCACTGTTCTGGCCCTGATTTCCTTGAGCTTTATCGTCTGGTTTAGGGGCATTGAACATGTGGGGATTGTTCCTCACATTAGGGTTCGGGTGATAGTTCTTGAACTGTCATCCTTGCCCATTCACATAGCTCACTTCATGCTGATCCTCAGCTGACTGATCTGCCTCTGATGTGCCATCCGCGGTTGCTTTATCCTGAGGGGTTTCTTCCATGATGAAGACCTGGTTTTGGTTGCTCTTAATCAGCTGATCGACCTTGGCAGAGAGCTCATCAATCTTGCTGTTATCGATGATTTTCACCTTCTGAGTGCGATCAGTCTCGCGGTTATTATCAGCTGAGCTTGAGGCCATGTTTTCAATCAACTCGAAGGCACCTTGAGTGGACTGGGTCATGAAATCTCCTTTACTGGCCGAGTTCAAAGCGTTCCTGTACTCCCAGCCTACTCCATCATAGAACACTCTCAGCAGATAGTCTTCCTCAAAACCGTGATGTGGGCACTCTCAGCGGTAGACGTTGAATCGCTCCCATGCATCGCAGAACGGCTCGTCCACCAACTGTTTGAAGGTCACGATCTTCTGTCTCAGAGCTGCCGTCTTCGATTTCGTGTAGAAGTGGCTTAGGAAGGCCTCTCGGACTTGTTCCCAAGTGGTGAGTGATCCCGTGGGTAGGGAATCTAGCCAGCGAGCAGCTTTCCCATCAAGAGAGAAAGGGAACAGAGTACACTTGATGTAATCGGGTGGTACTCCATTCGCTTTAGTGAAACCACACATCTTCTCAAAGTGCTCGATGTGGTCCATCGGTATCTCAGCAGGAAATCCATTAAAGATCTTCCTTTGCACTAGACTTATCAAGGCTGGCTTGATCTCGAAGTCTTACCTAGTGCACGGTGGAGGGTTGATGGCAGATCGCGTAGCAGGCAGATTGCGCAGTAAGTTTCTCTGGCCGATCTGGACAACTTCCTCCTGTTGGTTCTGCCGGTTCGCAGCATTCAGAGCAGCTTGCTCGGCAGCAGCTTGCTGCGCTTGGATCATTTGTTGCATCTGCTGCATCTGCTGTTGCATGAGTGCAAACGCAGCAGTGAGATCTTCTTGGTGATCACCCATGTTGGTGTTTATTGATCTCGGCTGTTGACGGTTCTGTCGTTCCAATCTCGCTAGTTCCTTGTTGGTAAGCTGATGCAATGGTCCTTGTGCGTTGCTCCGAGTATGTCTACTGGTCATGCACCTGGATCATCAGCTGAAACAAAGAAATAAACACGAGTTAGATATCTTAGACTAGATATGAAACCGAAAATTAGAGGTAAAAAAAATTTGGTCCCGTCGCAACGGCGCCAAAACTTGATACACTAAAAATGAATCCTTGCTACTGCCAAGTTAACAGTTGCAATTGTAGTACTTGAGATTCAAATCCAGAGGACCAGTCTACACTCTAGTTATATAAGTTTCGAAATCAAGCTAAGATGAAGATATGGATTTGGTTATAAAGCGACGATAGTTAACAAGCAAATAAAACACGAGATTGATTCAATTAAACAAGAGCTAGCCTAGGGTATTTCATTGGGTGTTGAATTGGAGCCAAACAATTATTCAAGCGCGATGAAGTGCTTTCTAGAACTCGGATCACTCAGCTGGAACACTCCACTGTCGTGGCAGTGATCGCTTTGCAGATCGATCTCACCACCTAATTGTCGTTGGGATGAGGATCGATTGCAAGCTTTAGAGAATAGCTCCGATCAGTTTACTTACCACCCTAATATCTACTTTCGCTGATTAGGGATACTAAGCTCATTCAATACATGTCAAGTTATCTCCTAAGCGGTTAACTAGGTGATGAACTAGTGATCTAACATCAAGTGATCATGTTAATGAAAGCAGTAAGAACAGTATGAATAAAGAACAGTTATGGATCGCTTATCTATGTTTAGCTCATGTCTCAACACCCTAAAAACCCTAGGCGAGCAAGGCTACTACTCGATCATGATGCAAATAAAAGAGACATAAATCCTGAATAAAATCGCATAAGAACAGAGTATGAAACAATAGGGTTCAGATGATCTTTTCTATGAGAGGATGGATTCTTCTCCCTTACAAGTTGCAGATCGCAAATCACAGTGTTCTCTTGTCAAAACTAGCGTTAGAAAATAGTAAAAAGATAGATGGCGTTTTATATGGAGGCGCCAATCAGAAGAAAAGAGATTAGGGCAACAGGGCTTTAATTCCCGAAATAAAGAGTTTCCATATTCGTCGGGAACAATCTCCGGATCACTCCGTCTGCTTGTTCCGCTTGAGAGAAAACAGTCTCGGGACTGTTGTACTTGAGTGTTCTCCGCAGGATTGCTCCAAAAGGACATCTTTTCATCAGACACCTTCTCTTCTCTCTTCTACTAACTCCTGACCTGTAAAAGGTCAAAAAGGACTAGACTGACACGAATTAGTGACTTGAAACAAATGAAAACATATATACAATGATGTGAAAACACCATATATCATCCATATTATTTTCTTGGTGCTCTTAATCTTTCTTTAGATGATGTTTTTGAAGAAGCGACAACGAGAACTTCAATTGCAAATTGAACGTCCCATTCGACGTGTAATCACAAGAGCTGGCCAAGATTATATAGAAAGTGTGCTGAAGGAAGATCCTCTTCATTTTAGAGAGTTATACCGAATGTATCCGGATATCTTTTTGAAGTTATGCAATCTCATCCGAGAGAAGACATGTTTAACTGATACAAGATATATTAGCCTTGAAGAAATGGTTGAATCTTTTCTCTTAACAGTTGGCCAAAATGCAAGGTATTGCTATACACGAGATAATATTAAGAGATCTAAATTTTCTGTAAGTGAGAACTTTCACAAAGTTTTGCGAGTTTTAAACCAAATTTCACCAAGTTTCATGGCCACCGCTGGATGCGGGATACCTCAAAAAATTAGAGAGAATACAAGATTTTATCCTTATTTTAAGGTACTTATTAATATATATATATTATTTTTGATCCATGTTTTATTATTATTATTTTGATCATATATTTATTATATTTTTAGGACTGTATTAGGGCTATTGATGGTACACATATATTTGCAATGGTCCAAAAAAAGAAGAAGCATCTTTCTGCAACAGAAAAGGAGATATATCGAAAAATGTGTTGGCTGCATGTAATTTTGATCTTGAGTTCATATACGTACTTAGTGGATGGGAAGGTTCAGCTCATGATTCAAAAATATTAAATGATGTTTTAACAAGGAACACAAATCGACTACCAGTTCCTGAAGATTTATATAAATATGTATTATATATATTGTAATCCTTGATAATTTTTCCAGAAATAAGTATTTATTTTTAAATATCAGGAAAAAATTATCCGGTTGATTACGGTTTCGCAAATCGTCGCAACTTTTTGGCTCCTTATCGTGGTGTTCGATACCATCCACAAGAGTTTTCTGGTCAAGAATCTACTCCACAAAATGACAAAGAGTTGTTCAACCATCTTCATGCTTCCTTGAGGAATGTTATCGAGAGAATTTTTGGTATATTCAAATCTAAATTTCCAATATTTAAGTCTGCACCCCATTTTCCTTATAAGACACAAACAGAGATTGTACTTGCATGTGCTAGTTTACATAATTTTCTTCGAAAGTTCTGTCGAACAGATACTTTTCCTGAAGAAAAAGATTCTAATGAAGTAGAAGAACTTGAAGAAGTTAATAACAATGGTGAAGACATTCATATAACTCAAGATCAACAAAAAGAACATGCCAATCAAGTGAGAGCGGCAATAGCTACAAATATGTGGGCAGATTTTATGTTGTCATGATATACAAAATGCTTTTACACATATTATCGTTTTTATATTTATTTTATTATTAAAACTGAAGTTACTGCAAATCCATTTGACATATTTATGATAATCCAGTTATTTTGATTTTGAAATCTATATTATTGATTTTGAAATCTACTTATTTGATTTTAAAATCAATGAATTTATCAAAATTTGTAAATCAAACAAAGAATCCTAAATTCATTAAAATACTACAACCAATAACCCCCACTTATTGTTGCCCCTTATGTATCACAAAAAGAACTGATTCCAAAACTACTAATCTTCATCAATCTATCGTGAGTCTTCACCATCTTTTCCTTATATCATAAAAAATCACATATACCACCACCTTCACTGTCTGCAATAGATGAGTAAGTTCATGAAGTTTTTGTTAGCAATTACAATCATGTTGCTACTAATTTAAATAGATTTTATGCTGCTAAAATAACTAACGTTAGAAAATACATTTTTTGTAGATGAAAAAATGTTTAAAAATTCGTTGTTAGATGATGTATTGTTTGATGCACGATTTGTTAGATGGTAAGTCGTTCGATACATGATTAATTAGTTGATATATTTTTCGATACATGGGTTGTTAGCGACAGATAACTTGGTTTATAAGATGATATACTTCTTGGATAAATAAATTTATATATGGTAAATAATTTGTTACATAGTACATGTTTTGTTAACTAATACATAGTTTCATACATTTTTGATAAATTTTTTGTTGTCTGATAAATGATTTATTACTTGGTACATGTTTTTTTATCTGATAAATCATTTTTTACTTGGTACATGTTTTGTCAACTGATACATAGTTTATACAAACAAATTGATAAATTTTTGGTATGATGTTATAAAAGACTGGTTAATTGCTACATGTTTTATGTAGTTTATAAATGAGTTCATAAATTGTTACTCAGCTGAAATAAAAGAGAAGTGATAGGTGATGAAATGTTTCTTACTGAAAAATGGTTAAGAAAAGAGAGTGTAAGAGTAATAAAGAGAATATAAGATTGTAACAGGGGGGAAAGAGAGTGCAAGACGAATAAAACTAGCGTAAAAAGGATAATTTTGGAAACTTAAGTCCAAAGATCTATAGTGATTTATCTACACATCAAACCATGCACATTTTTTAACTATTACTTTAATTTAGGAATATTAAGTTTAGTGTCTTAAAACATAAATAAATTAATACACTAAGTATTATTAATGACTATATAATTAAATTTAATTAATTATACAATAATTTGGATCAAGTGTAATAAACACAATTTCCATGGAAACTTAAGATTAACAAAAACTTTGTGTAAAAACTAATTATACACAAAACATGAAAATTTATTTTTTCCAAATAACATTATTTAAAACATATTGTTATAAATGCAAATATTTCAATTAGAATTTATTAAATTTTTAATTTAAAAAATATATATTGATAAACTAATATTAATAATTACAAAATATATTATTTATGATTATATGGTAGATCGAGTTACAATTGATGTTTTTATGACTCCAGAGTTTAACATCAAACATGCAATATATTTAGATCCATATGAAATGATTTTAAAACGAGTATCTTTAAATTTTATGAAATAAGAATGGTTAAAACGATAAGTTTGTATATTTTAGTTATAAAAATATTCAGAAACCAAACCTAATAGAAGATAAATTAAATACATGGGTTATTTTTCCAACAATATTTTTTATTTATTTCTACTTACTTAGTATTAAAATAAGTTATAAATCAATAAATGTGTGTACTAATTTTAAAAATCTACCACTTTAGTTCATACACCAAACCCAGTCAAGCAATTGTTTTCAGAACAGTATTTATTTAATCAAATTATTTTTTTTCAAAATAACTATACACTTTAAAACACGGTTAAGAATGTAGTTCACTATTAAATCACAATTATACTTTTAGAAAATCAAGAAAAGTTAAGAAAAGATAAAAATCTCATATTATCATTTTGTAAAAATAATTTTGTATTTTAAAATTAAATGTTGTATGAGTATGATATGTCTTTATGAAACAAAAATATTGAACTTGATCATATTCTTTAAATTTATCTCTATTTAATATTTATACTAGGTGTTTTGCGTTACATGCGAGCTTAATTTTCTTAAGTGTACTTGTTAGTTTATGACTTATCAATTCGAAAACCAATGTGATAATATATGAAAAGTTTTTTTCATCAAAATATATATACTTGTTATTGTGCTAAAAAAAGCAGTCTTATATAAGAAATATTTTAGAATATATATTTAATAATTTTGATTAATATTTAATTATAAATTATTTTATATCTTATTTTTAAATTTTAAAATCGAAAATAATATTTCCAGATAACAACAAAGTAATATACATATATATATATATGTACCTTTTAAAAATATGTTTCTATTTCTGAAAATTTTATTAAATTAATTTATAATCAATTATCTAATTTAATATTATTAACATAAAATTCATTTTAATAGAATAAATTATATATATGTATTATATATATATATATTTATTTATTTATGGTATCATCGACTCCAACCGCCCCAACTTTTAATGTGAGAATTTGAATGCAAAATATCATTTCGCAAATAATAATATAGATAGATACAATATGAAAGCTCGGATAGTAGTATGACACATATCTATTTGACTGGTATATTTTATAAAGTTATTCTATTAATAGTAATGAGGTGGTTATTCACAAATTCACTGGTATACATATTGAATGAAAATATATCATACATACAATGACATAATTTTAAATAATAATTAGATATATAAAAAGATAATATTTAAGTCAAAATATTTTTAAAATCTAAAACTTCAGTGTTGGATTTTTAGAAACATTTTATTTAGTGAATACAATAATATTAATGCAAGTCGCTAAAATATTTATTTTACATGAATTTTTAAATGATTAATATACGCATGATAAATGAATTAAAATAGATATTTTAAATGATTTATTTTACATGATTTATTTTACATGATTTATTTTACTTATCTATCACTTCATTTAACTCTAGTGCAAAGTAATTTTAATTTCTAGCGTTTTTATAGGTTTGATACAAAATAGCTGATAAGTATTTAGTCATAAAAAATGCTGGTGAATTACATATGCATTTATTATTAACTTCTACAACACATATTATATATTTTCTTTGTATTTGTCTTCTCCGGCTTCTTTTTATTTCTCTTATTATCAATTCTTTCTTTTCATCACATTTAACATGAATTTCAAATGTTTTCCTAATTTTCTTCAATGATATTTTTCTGAATATATCTATCTTTTACAAAATAATGAATCAAAAAATCATCTTAGAATCATTTTTAAACCCAAAACATTTATAATTGTAGAGTTCTCACATTTTCTGTTGAATATAATCTCGTATAATCTTTAAAACTTATATATTGAAGGACTAACATATATATTCTTCAATGTGAATTTCAATAATCACACATTTATATAGATATGTAATTATTATATTGCTTTTAATTAAATACAACATTTTCTATTGCAAATTTCTCATCGTTCTCTAAATTTTCTATTTTTCTTGATTTCTTTAAAATATTTTAAAATTATGATAAAATAATTTTAAGCCATTAAATCTAATAAAGTTTTTAATTCTTTATTCATGATTTATAAAGCATATAGAAACTTTATAATACAATAATAGTTATTATATACTCATATATAAATAAACTTTATGTAAAACATAAAATTATTAATTTTCTTATTATATAAAATTATTTCATTATATTATACAGTTTCTAAATATAAAAACCTAATCAAATATTACTCTTTTTAAAATTTTAAACAATTAGTTACCATAGATCATTATTAGTATTATTATTTTGATTTTTGGCAAGTGATATTATTTTTTATGGAATATTTTTTATTTTTAGAACTAAATAATATAAATAATAACTAGAAATCATTGCAATCAAATTATGCTAATTTTCTTAAAACTTCACCAATGATCTACACATAAGAAAAAGTTCACTTAAGTGACTTTTTGTTTAACATATAATTATATTCTTTATAAATGATTTATATGATCTTAAATAATTATAAAATTTGGATAAATTGATTTTGTAAGCGATTACAAATAATTTCTTTAAATTTTTAAATTATTATTAATGATTTATAAAGCATGTGTGGTTATAGGATTTGATACTGATTATATAATTATATATGTATATAATTAATTATGTAGAAATATTAATATTATATTTATTTTTATATATGATATTTTGTTCATATATTATGTTGTTTATAAATATTAAAATTAGTTGATCAAACATTATTAGCTTTTCTATAATTTCGACAATTAGTTACCATAGGTTATTTTGTAATATTCTTCAGATTAGTTTGAAAGTGTTATTAATTGGTTCTAAACTTATCTTTAATTTTTAGATATAATTAAATATAAATTAAAATTAGAAATAATCGACACATAAGCGATAGTCACTTAAGTGAGTTCTAATTTAATATATAGGAGTATTTATATTTTAGGGATTTTATGATCTTAAAAGTAATTTTAAAATTCTGATAAATTGATTTTGTGATGATAAATAATTTTAAAAATTTCTTTTAGTCTAATTTTTATTAATGATATATAATGCATTGTGTTTTATAAGATTTAATAGTTATTATATAATTGTATATGTATATAATTAACTATGTAAAAATAAAATTATTATATTTTTATATAAATGTTTTTCATATATTATATAGGTTATAAATGTTAAAATAACTGATTAACCATTATTAGTCTTTTTATATGAAAACTAGTTACCATAGGTTATTTTGTGATATCCTTTAGATTTATGGAAATTAATTGGTTCTAAACTCATTTTTAGTTTTTGGATTTAATTAATAAAAAAAAATTGACCAATCAAATTATAACAGTCTATTATTCACAGTGATCGACACATAAACAAAAATCACTTGGGGTGTATTCAAGTGAGAGTTTTAGGTGATTTGTATTAAAATGACAAATCCACGTTATTCAAACATGAATTCTAAAACCTCATTTAAAATTCACTATTATTGAACTTGACATTTCGTAAAGTATTATGAAATCTACTGTTATTGAAAATATTTTAAGTTATGGAGTTTTAAAGTTTTCAGATGATTTTAGGATGTTTGAGTGGAGTTTCTTAGTTAAAAGTAAATTAAAACTCAAATATCATGGTTTTAGGTGATATTCTAGAGTAATTTAACAAAAATCACATAAATCTCTGAAACTTATTGAAATCATTTAAAACTCCATTAAGAATAAAATCATATCAAATGTTAAATTGAATACACCCCTCTTAGGGAGTGCATTGAATCTGAAATTTGAGGTGATTTGACTTTTAGGGGGTGTTATTAGATTGGAAATTTAGTGGAATTGAATATTTAATGAATTTTTAGATTATTGCTGCAGAATCTGAGAATTTCGTGTGATTTTTGTTAAACAATTCTAGAATCTCATCTAAAACTATGAGATTTAATTTATAACTAAAAATCCCTTTCAAATACTCTAAAACACCCTAAAATCTTCGACTTAAATTTTGTTTAATAACAGTGAATTTCAGAATATTTTTCGAAATAACAAGTTTAATAACACTAGATTTTAAAGTGTTTTTAAAATCTATGTTTGAATAACAGTGGATTTGTCACATTAATATACATTACCTCAAATGCCTAGTTGAATACATCCCCTTGACTGATTTCTTATTTAATATATATGAGAATAATATTTGGCTGATATATTTTATAACGTTATATCTCTATTAATAGTCTAAATATTTTCTCCTAGATTTGTTTTTGCTAAAATATTTGACTTCTTTCATTGCTGTATTTTTTACCATAACTAGTCTTCTTTTCTTCTTCTTTTTTAAAAAAAAAAACTTATCATACCTAGTGTTCTTCTACATGGATATCTGCAGTACACAATTCTTATAAGATACATAGATTTCAATTGTAGTTGTGGGTGTTATCAAAATGGGTTGGATAGTGAAAGCTCTTCTTGCTGCTTCAGTATTGTTGTCTTTGTGTTTTTCACTAACAGAGTCTGCCCCTGAGTCTGCTCAGGTCACCAAACTTTCTGGCTTCAGTGGCACTTTTCCATCTAAACACTATGCCGGGTATACTCAGTTGAACTGCTTATATTTCAGAAAAAAATCTCATATTTTCATACAGTTTTAAAATTAGATTTTCTTCCTAAAGGATTTAATCTCTCTTTTCAAATGGACGTTGGTATGTGATCTAAGGTATGTGGCAATAGATAAGGAGCGTAATAAGAATCTGTGGTACTACTTTGTGGAATCAGAGAGAAATGCTTCAACAGATCCAGTTGTCATTTGGTTAAATGGTGGTCCCGGTTGCTCTAGCATGGATGGATTTATCTACGAGCACGGTAAGTTTCATACAGTGTTTACGTTAGCCACTACAAAGTTTAGTTTATTTTGGACTGAAAGATTTATCTCGATGTTATCAAAAACATAATTAAAACATACTTTGCAGGTCCTTTCAATTTCGAACGAACAAAAACAAAAGAACCTCGTTTGCATCTCAATCCTTATAGTTGGTCTAAGGTGAAAAGAAAGAACAACGACTATTGATAAACCCTCAAACATGTTCTTTTCTTATAATAGATTAAGAAATCGTCTGAAATGTTTTGTTTTTTTGGCGTCAGGTTTCTAACATCATATACCTTGACTCCCCAGTTGGTGTGGGGTACTCTTACTCTAAAAACAAGTCCGATTATAAAATAAATGATTCAACAACCGCGGCTGATTCTTATGCATTCCTAGTTGAGGTGAAATAATATTGTTAGAGATATTCAAACAATGTTTATTGTGTAGTGGGTGCGATTCAACGAGCTAACCATTAATTGTCAATGTTCGACAGTGGTTCAAGATGTTTCCAGAGTTTCAGTCAAATCCATTCTTTATCTCAGGAGAATCATATGCTGGTGTCTATGTCCCAACTCTTGCTTTGGAAGTTGTTAAAGGTCATTTAACTTTTGTAATCTCATGTTATTAAAAAAATAAATCCCTTTTCATATGCTAGCAGAAAAAAATTGTTTCCAGTATCTCTTCAACTCTTGTTATGTTGTAGGAAATAAGAATGCAATGAGAATAAATAAAAGAGACAATACGACTGAGAATAAGAAGAAAGGAACAAGGCCGGTTATCAACTTGAAGGTACAACTAATGGAATTCAATAATTGAGATAATTTATGTTTCAGATTCAAAGTTCTTTATTGTTTCGGATCGTCAATCTTAATATGTCCTATACATTGTATATAGGGATATTTGGTGGGTAATGGAGTTACTGATCCAGTGTTTGATGGTAACGCACTTGTCCCCTTTGCACATGGGATGGGACTCATCTCTAATGAACTCTATGAGGTCTGGTTTTGCTGCTCAATATCTTATAATCCTTGTTTTACTCGTCACTGCTTTTATCCTAATGTGTAACAAGAACTGGCAGGATACTAAAGCAGCATGCAAAGGAGAGTACTATAAAGATCCACATGTAAGTGAAGAATGCGGTCACTTGCTTGAGAAAGTGTCAGATGATGTGAGCTTATTAAACATATATAACACTCTAGAACCGTGCTTCCACGGAACATCGATGTCCCCGATTGATATGGTGGGATCCATTCCTACGAGTTTCCTTAAGTTGGGAAGAACAGAAAGGCCATTGCCAGTGCGAAAGAGAATGTTTGGACGCTCGTGGCCCCTAGGTGCTGTTGTGCGTCCAGGCTTTATCCCTAGTTGGCCTCAAATCCTTGCTGGCTCCTCAGTTCCTTGCATTGTGAGTACTTAACGTCATCATGAACCTTTCCTCTTATATATGTTTTGGTTAAGTATAATTGCAATTGCATCTTGTTTATAGACAAAATTACATGTGTACAGTTAGGTTTATCCACTTTGTATGAAAGGATCTTTGATCATTATACACAAATATAAGCTAATAATTTCATTTAAAAAGTATTTACTTTTAGTTTTAATATACATTATTTCTCATATACATGTATTTCTCCACTACTTATAATGTAAGAAACTTGGTATGGATGCAGGACGATAGAGTTGCAACGGCATGGCTGAACGATCCAGCAGTAAGGAAAGCGATTCATGCTAAAGAGGTCTTTATATCATCCATCATACATGTTCTCTTTTTTCTTTTTATTTTTTTGCTATAAAATATTTTGACATCTAATTATTCTGTCTGAAACGCTGATAGGAAAGCGAGATTGGAAGATGGCAACTGTGCACAAACAACCTCCATTACATTAGTGATGCTGGAAGTATGATAGAATTTCATAGAAACCTCACTCTTAGTGGCTATCGTGCTCTAATTTACAGGTACGTATATATTATATTAACTGTCGAAGTAAGACTAAAACAATGTCTAATCAAGGTGGCGTGGCCCAATGGTGTTGTTCTGGAGTAAAACATAAGATATCGTCTTTTAGATGTTTAAACTAGCAGTTTCAAAATCTAACCAAGTAACCAAATTAAAGAAAGTGATCCAGTGTAAAATTTTAATATGTACAGCGGAGATCATGACATGTGTGTACCATACACTGGCTCTGAAGCATGGACTAAGTCAATGGGATATAAGGTGGTCGACGAATGGAGGCCATGGTTGTCAAATAGCATGGTCGCTGGGTAATTAATAATTATTTTCTCCATAACTCTATCTCTCTTTTGAATGATTTGTTTCTCAGCTCATCATTTCTACAATAATTTGGTACTATAGGTTTACACAAGGGTATGACAACAATCTTACATTTCTAACTATCAAGGTAAAAATCAACTCTTTTTGTTTGTATTTTACAAATAAAATCGTTGCTTTTGTTATGCGCTTTTGATGTTTGACGTTATATGTTTTGTAGGGTGCAGGACATACCGTTCCTGAATACAAACCACATGAAGCCTTAGACTTCTATAGCCGTTTTCTAGCAGGGAAAAAAATGTAGAGCCCCCAAGTTTTAGCTCATCGTCTTGTTCTATCGAAATAAAAATCATGCTCCTTTGAGCTTAAAACATCCATTCTAATAAAAATAAAGTTTCCATTAAAAAAAAGGATTCAATATTTTTAGGGACTAGATCTCATCTCCATAAGGGTCATGTTAGACATTAATTGTTAACTAATCTATGATCATCTATTGCATTTCTCCGTATTTGATATTAGCTTTGGTCATATAAGTTGAGATCAAGAGGGATAATAAGTGTGCTCGAGTTCTTGGACAAAAACATGGGGACAAGCCTAGCTTCTCTTGGCTCCCAAGACGAAGAAGAAGCTTTAATACACTGCTTCATCTGTTGACAGAAAACGAGAAACAAAGTTAGAATCATTTCTATAAGTATATAATCGTGAGTGTAAAGATGATGCTTACTATCATTATCCTCTGGGCCGTTATAATCGTCGTCGTCATCATCAAACTCTTCATTCTACAAAACATTAAAGAAGAAGAAGAAACTTTAACTAAACTTCAGAGCCAGAATACTTGCATGTTTCCATCGTTTCACCAATTAGTTAAAAAAAAAGAAGAACCTTATCATAGTCTCCGTTATCAGAATCTTCTCCCTCAGATTCCTCAGCTTCATCATCACCTTCTCCTTCTTCATTATCTGCCTTCCCTTCAGCCTATAAACCAAACAAAACAATCAAACAATGTGGGCTCCTTAATAATGAACTGTATTTTGTTATACCTTAAGCTTTGCTTCAAGCTTCTCCAAAACCTCCAACTTCTGCAGATCTACAAAAAAGAAAAACAGAACATAAACTTTGAGTTTCTTTTATTTGTAAAACATTGTTGAAACAAAACAAAAAACAACAATAACGTCAGTTACCTGCGTCCTGAGTCCATTTAGCTCTCTTCACAGGCCGTTCTCTTGAAGTATCTGAGAGATTGCAGCATATGATCAAAAACAGCAATATAAAAGATGAAACAAAAAAGAATAAGACTGCGAACCTCCAAGAAGTTCTTTAGGGAAGTTATCAGGTCTAAGAACAAGATAGTCAAAGAAAGATCCCCTCTCATGAGACTTCTTCTTCTTTGGTTTCAACGTGTCTGAAAACCTCTCAATGTCTAAACTCTCACTCTCTGAATACAAAAAAACATTAAAAATCAATGTCGAAGAGAGTTTATGTATGGTGTTTTGTCATATGAAGATACCTCTCTTTGAAACTCCATCGCCTAAGTGGTAAATCGAAGTTCTCCAAAACCTGTCAAAACGATCATTGAATTGATTGACTTCTGAGATTGATTTGCGGTCAGGTAACGTAATGTCCTGTATTAGTGTTTAGAGGTGAACAGAAGAGGATCTCCTTGTGACGTTCATGGCGTTTTGATAAAGCACAAGAAGACAAAGGAGAGAGAGAGAGAGGATAAAGGAATACTTTCTGTTATTGATCAAAGTGTGAGCTACACACGTTATATACACTTGACAGCTAATTCCGGAACAAACCGGTTATTGATCTAATCTAAAATGTACAATCAGACCGTAAATGAACCGATAATAAACCAATATTCCCCCTCAAGATGGAGCATATATGTCAATGAACTCCATCTTGCTCATAAGATGCCGGAAAGGAGAAGGATACAAAGGTTTAGTGAGCATATCAGCAAGTTGATTTGCTGTCCTGACATGAAGTGTACGCACTAGACCTTTCTTAACCCATTCCCGAACAATGTGACAGTCTCGCTCCACGTGTTTAGTCCTTTCATGGAAAACAGCATTGTTAGCTATATGTATGGCAGCAGTGTTGTCACAGTAGAGAGGCGCAGCTTCTCGAGTTTCAATCCACAGATCCTCCATCAAGTTTCGAAACCAAATCATCTCCTTGACAGCTTCAGACATTGCACGGTATTCTGACTCAGCGGAGGAGCTAGAAACTGTGTCTTGCTTATTCGATTTCCATGTGATAAGCGAAGACCCAACAAACACACATAAACCAGAGACAGTCTGTCTAGTATCATGACATGAACCCCAATCAGCATCTGCAAAAGCAGACAGCTTCAAATCGGAGGTAGAAGAATAGAAAAGTCCTAAACCGACAGTGCCTTTGAGGTAATGTAGAACTTTGTAGGCAGCTTGGAGGTGTGGAGCTCTAGGAGATGAGGTGAACTGACATAGTTTGTGAACTGCAAAAGTGATATCCAGCCGAGTAAAGGTCAAGTAGAGAAGTTTCCCAACAAGTCGACGATATAACTCTGCGTTTGGTAACAGTTCACCGTCTTCAATAGACAACTTGGTGCTGGGATCCATTGGGATGGAAGAAGGCTTGCAGCCAAGGAGTCCAGTGTCAGTCAACAAGTCAAGAACATATTTGCGCTGACAAATGGAGATTCCTGCAGAGGAACGAGCAATTTCCAGACCAAGAAAGTAGCGTAGAGTGCCTAGATCACGCAACTTGAATGAAGCATGAAGAGCAGTCTTGAGCAACTCAGTGGCTTTGTCACAGCTACTCGCAATGATGATATCATCTACGTATACCAAGACAGCCATATAAGCACTTCCAGAGTGTTTGAGAAACAGAGTATGTTCACCTGAAGACACTTTGAAGCCTAATCCCAACAACGTCTCAGAGAACTTTAAGAACCATTGTCGTGAAGCTTGTTTGAGTCCATAGAGCGACTTCTTGAGCTTGCATACTGCGTTGGGAGGGAAAGATTCCCCCTGTCTAGGTGAGTATCCCGGAGGTAGAGACATATATATCTCTTCATCTAAGTCTCCGTTAAGGAAGGCGTTAGATATATCAAGTTGAGATAGTGACCAGTTCTTTGCAGCAGCAACAGCAAGAAGTAGTTTCACCGTAGAGAGCTTGGCAACTGGTGAGAAAGTCTCTACATAGTCTATGCCTTCTTGTTGTGTGTAACCCTTAGCAACAAGTCTCGCTTTGTATCTTTCCAGTGTCCCATCTGCATTTAACTTTACCTTAAACACCCATTTGCAACCCACAGCTCGCTTTCCTTCAGGAAGAGAACAAACTAGCCAAGTATTATTCTCTTCTAGAGCTGTTATCTCAATCCCCATAGCATCACACCATTCTTTTAATTTGCAGGCTTGAGCAAAGTTGCGAGGCTCAGGGATGCTATTTACAGCATTGATAAAGATCCGATAAGGATCAGAGAGACCATCATAAGACACAAAGTTCGAAATAGGATGCTCAGTGCTGCAGTCATAGTCTTTGAGATGACGTGGGGGTTTAGAGACACGGCGAGTAGAAGGTTGTGGATCTGTTGCAGGGACAGAAGATGGAGCAGCTGCAGAAACATCTGTCTCAGAGTGTGGATGTGGGAAAAAGGCAGCTTGATCTGCAGAGAGAGAAGGCTGAAGAAAGGGGAACAAGTTCTCATGAAAGACTACGTTTCTGGAGATGAATATTTGATGACTTTGGACATCGATAAGCTTGTAGCCCTTGTAACCAGATGGGTATCCGAGGAACGCGCAAGCTCGAGCTCTATCTTGGAACTTGTGACGACCCTTAGGAGAAGTACTAGCGTAGCAAAGACATCCAAACGTCTTAAGGTTAGAGTAGTCTGGAGGCTTAGACGTAAGCATTTCAAAAGGGGTCTTGTTTCCAATAACAGAGGAAGGTGTTCTGTTTATCAAGAACACAGCAGTCAGAACGCAATCTCCCCAGTGACTGAGAGGAACACCAGACTGGAAGAGAAGTGCTCTGGCTACGTTAAGGAGGTGCTGATGCTTGCGCTCCACGACAGAGTTTTGCTCAGGAGTTTCTGGGCAACAATGATAAGAGATGATACCCTTAGCTTTGTATAAGGCGTCAAAACGGAGCTCAGGAGCATTGTCTGCTCTGACTGACTTGATCTGCGCATCATACTGTATTTCTACCATTGTAATGAACTCCGGGAAAACAGTGAGAACGTCACTCTTATGCTTGAGAAGGTATACCCATGTGACGCGAGTATGGTCATCAACTATGGTGAGGAAATATTTAAATCCTTCATGTGTAGGTTCTGAAAACGGCCCCCAAACGTCTATGTGAAGAAGCTCAAATGGCTTAGAACATAATTTAGGACGTAAATGATAAGACAGTTTCTTTTGTTTAGCACGATGACAAACGTCACAATGCAGTAATCCCTTATTCTTTGTCTTTGAAAATCCAAGTACATCAGAAAGAAGGTCTATACGCTCAAAAGAACTGTGTCCAAAACGTTGGTGCCAAATAGAAGCATCTACAACATTATTAGCAAACGAAGAAGCAGAAACTGCAGAGCTTGTAGCAGCATCCAGGACGTACAGCTTGGCAATCCGTCTACCGCTTCCAATCGTCGATCCCCTGATAGGATCCTGTATGGTGAAAGAACCAGAGTCAAAGGTCACTTGAGCGCCAACATCAGAGGTTAAAGAACTAACACTCAGAAGGTTGAGCCTGAACTCGGGGATAAACAGAACATTCTGAAGTTTTAGTGTAGCATTGATATTGATTTGACCAATGCCACTAACTCTGAGTGTAGAACCATTAGGAAGATTCACAAAATGTTCAACAGAAGTATCGAGGGTATGAAACGCCTCACGTTGATGAGATACATGGTGAGTAGCATCAGAATCCACAATCCATGTATTCTTATCAGTGGCACATTGTGTGACACTGAGAATGCCAATGAAACTGAAAGTTGAGGAGGAGAAAGATATACCCGATTGATCATTGGGTTGAGACGCAGATGCCTGAGAAGTGTTGTGATCAGGTTGGAGTTGAAGCTGAGAACTGAAGTAGGCAATGAAGTTTTGTATCTGATCTTTGTTCAACTTCCCAACGAGATCATCAAGGCCAGAAACAGGCGAAGGAGCATTCTGAACAGCGATGTTTGGAGCAACTGCAGGAGGCTTCGTCTGTTGAGGTTTGTCTGCGTTCCATTTTCCTTTCTTCCACCCGACCGGATAGCCATGGAGCTTGTAACAACGATCTATGACATGACCAGTGTTGCCACAGTGTGAACATATAGCTCCAGGTTTTCGCTGAAATGCATTGGCTGCACTTGGAGAGGAAGCATTCGAATCACCAGCAGAGGACCCTGACGGGATCGAGTTAGAAGACGCAGTCAGTGCAGAAGACTGAGGAGCGCCATGACTAACTTGAAAAGCCGTCGGAGCGATGACAGAGTTAAACTGACGCTGGCTATCATCTTGATCCAATATGTTGCAAATCTCAGCAAGATCAGGGAGTGGCTTGCGCATAAGAATCTGACTACGAACAATAGAATATTTCTCATTGAGACCAGCCAAAAAATTTATGATTCGACCTCGTTCAATCTTAGCTTTGGCTGCACGTTGGCTCAAACAACTCGTACTCTTGCAGCAGAGACAGGTTTCAGGGGACTCCGTTCCATCCAAGTTATCCCAAAGGGTTTTAAGAGTGGTGTAATAACTTGATAGATCGAGGGAACCTTGATGAAGATCCTGAATCTGTTGGACGAGCTGGAAGGTCCGTGGTAGATTAGTCTTGTGAAAGCGGTTGTGGAGATCAACCCATATTTCTGTTGCATCATCAAACGACAAAATACTACCATAGATCTGAGGAGAAACGGTGTTGAGGAGCCACGATTTCACCATGCTATTGCAACGAGACCAGATCCGAAAGAGAGGGGTATCGGAAACAGGACGAGGAAGAGACCCATCAACGAAAGCGATCTTGTTCTTTGCATCGAGAGCAATCTTCATCGCAGAGCACCATTGGGTGTAGTTTGACCCATCCAGGTTAATGGAAACGAGCAACAAACCAGGGTGATCGGCATGATGAAGAAACAGCGGCGAGTGAACGCTATCTGGGTTCATCACGGTGGAGAGAGAAAGAGAATCCGGAACGAGCGGAGCAGCAACGGCTTCAAGAGGTGAAGCAGAGCCACCAGCACGAAGATTCGAGCTCCCAGCGCGAGTGAAACGGCCAGTTCGGCGAGAACGACGGAGGCTAACCACCATCGCAGCGACGCAGCTAAACGACAAAAGAAAACAGAGATCGAAGAAATAGGTCGAAACAGAGCTCAAAAGAAAGAGCAGGACGAAAGGATGAGCTTGAGCTCACCGCTCTGATACCATATTAGTGTTTAGAGGTGAACAGAAGAGGATCTCCTTGTGACGTTCATGGCATTTTGATAAAGCACAAGAAGACAAAGGAGAGAGAGAGAGAGGATAAAGGAATACTTTCTGTTATTGATCAAAGTGTGAGCTACACACGTTATGTACACTTGACAGCTAATTCCGGAACAAACCGGTTATTGATCTAATCTAAAATGTACAATCAGACCGTAAATGAACCGATAATAAACCAATATCCTGCAACCAAAAAAAAAAGGTTCAGCCTTTCCATATGATATATGGGAGGAGATGAATTTATGCGAAACAAGTTTTAAACTTGCCGGGAAAATCACGAAAGGCTCTGACTTTGCATACTCAACGCCAAACCCACCTCTTCCTCGTCCTCCTCTGTAAGCCATCTACGAGGACTGCCTTACCAACAATGGGGTTTTCGAACGTCGTCTTTCAGAAACAAGCGAGAAAGCCAGTTTAGGGGTTCCCTTTATATTTCCCTTTTTTTTTAATTAAGAATTATATTTTACTACGTATTGCACTATAGTCCCTTTACTACTTTCTATTTTGCCGATTAATTAAATTTGGTAAATATTTTTTTCTGTGATAAGTGTCATTTACATATTTTTTTTAAGTTGATTTTTTTTTGTTTTTAACCTATAAATTGAAAAAATCTTCAAATTTTACAACAACTTAATCCTAAAAACAAAAAGAACTCTCTAACCGTAAAACCTTTTGAATATTTAACTTTTTGAAATCACCACGTCCAAAAGTGAACATATCATCTGAAGTTGCATGTTTTAAACTGTTTCTTTTTTATATAAAACTTTCAATCAACTACTTTTTTTTAATTTTTGATTGTTTTTTATATTAAAAACAGAAATCAGTTAACAATTCTATGAGTGACATGTGTCAAATATTTTCAAAAAAAAATTGAAAACAAGAATGTTTAAAGTTAAATATCTATAACTGTTTTTTCCTATTATCTTTGTAACTGCGTTTATAACTTCTAAATGATTTTCAAACTACATAAATAATCATATAATTTAACTTTTTGAAACCAATCTATATTTTTCTTTAAATTCAAAATTATCATTTAAGACGTCTATATTCAAATGACATGTATAATACATATATTTGTTGGTTTGAAATTTGAACATACAGAATTGTTTAAAACACTTACAGATGTTCTCTTTAATTTATTCCACTTAAATTGGATTTTTTAAAGAATTCTGTATGTTCAAATTTATTAGAGTCAAAAGTAATAAATAAAAAGAAGAATTTAATCATAAATCACATTTAAAAAGAAGGAAATAATTTGACTTATCAAAAGACTAATCTGAAGAAAGTGAAATTGTCTTATTATGGAGAGTGTTGACCACGCCTTTAACTTCTTTGAACCACATCATATTAACTGATAAAAAAGCTTAAAAGGTGGTTTGTTTTTAGGGAAATCCAGCTGACTAAAACGAACCATAGTGTTGAAATCGGCTTAGTTCATCCGAGCCCAAAATATGGTAAGTATTGTCTCCTCTGTATTTTGAACCACTCTGAATAATTCTGAATAGTTCAAAACCTCTAAAAGCTTCATTTTTGTGTAGAGACTCTCATGGATGTGAGCTGGTCTTGAATGAGCTTTGACCTTTATGAGCAGTGGATTTGATGCCCAAATCATACCTTCCTCCTTGAAAAAGTTTTGTCCACAAAACTTGTTCATGCGACATAGTAGTGTCCCTTAAATGTTGCTGGACCTCTTGTGATGGCTCCTCCCTTTCAGTGAGAATTGTTGGCAATAGATACTCATCTGGTGGATCAAGCGGTTCATGTTCTTTATTTCCAAGTTCAATTTGGACAGCCTGTTGGACCAACCCCTATCAATAGGAATGTCAAAAGAACCTGTGGACCGCGGGCCGAGCCCAAAAGAACCTGTGGCGGGGCGGGTTTGGGCCGGCTTTTTTTAGGCCATTTCTTCGCGGGACTGGCGGGCAGGCTCTTCAGCGGGTTGGGCCTTTTGCGGGATTGGGCCGCGGTTGACTTGCGGTTTTATGGAGTCCCGCAAACCCTATCTCTTCCTTTTCCTTTTCTGCCTCCACCTGAAACAAACGAGAGAGAGAGTGCGATAATGAAGGCGATGCGGCGTGAAGGAGCTCCGATGACCGTGTTTCAAGGTCGACGATGCTTCCCATCTACCATTCGCCGTCTATCTCCTCCGGGGAAGCTTCTTAGAGCCATCACAAGAAGAGGAGTTGCATCTTACCACCGAAGAAGATCCAGCTCCGGCCATGGTTTCTTCATCGATGGTGCTCCTGCTATCTTTTACGGTTCACGCATGTCACAATCTCACAGGTAAGGAAAGATTCTTGTTTTTTGTTGTGGTTTTTATTGTCGGCACTAACCAATTATTTTATCTTCTTGTACATGCGCTTCTGGAGCTTCTCTGCATTGGTCCACCAGCGGAGCTTCTAACCTTCTCAGATGCAACGCCGGAGCTTGTATTCTTCTAATATCCACCACCAGAGATTCTCCCTCGCTGGAAGCATGGTCGTCTTCTCCATTGCTCCTCTTTATTTACTTGTTCATCGACATATTCGAAGGTTTAACCTTGCTAATAACTCCTTCAATAGTTGCTTACTTAATAATAAAATTAGGACGGAAAAAGGAATTGGTATGTTAGGCACAAGTTCAGGTTCAAGTTCAATGCATCTGTCATTACATTTACTTTCCGTAAAGAACTTTACTTCTGTCTTTGAATTGAACCACTGATCTGGTTTGATCTGGTTACTACGTGTCTATGTTTTTTAGGCCCGTTTCTTCTTTTTTGTTTCTTTTGAAAGTACTAATTAGATGATATTTTTTTCTTGGCGTTGAGTGACATTGTAGAGATGAAACCGGTTCCAGTGTCCTAATGTGTTTTGTTTATTTTTTGTTCTTTTTTTGTATTTGTCTCTGTGATGTCTCTGGTTATGTTAAGTATCTGATTAGTGTTTTGTTTTTGCAGGTGAAAAAGGGTCAAAACAGGGTCCTGTACTCCTGTTCGTGCGAGCTTGGTGGAGAAAGTGCAAAGCTTAAACAAGTAGGCGGATGGTGGTGGGGGAAAAAGCTGCTGTAGGCTCAAAACGATATAGAAGGTGTTCACTTGATGTATGTTTTGGTCGCACACCAGCTAGATCCTCCACCACCACCAGCCTCCTTGTTTAGTGAAGGAGTCAACACGGAGCTTCCAAGATTGTAAGGTGTTACTTAGGCTAGTGTTACTACAAAAGAGATTTGAAAGCTGTGTAAGTTGTCTATAATTCTTACCTTGATGTAAACTATCCTTGATTCACTCTCTGATTTATGTTTTTGTTTTGTATATCTCGAGATGATGAGTGATTTGTCAACGAAGGAGATTTATGTTGTGAGGAGGAGCTCAATCGGTTATAGCTGCCTTGAAGATGATGGAGTTATGGTGAGCAAGGAGATGATAAGTGATGGTGAACAAGGAAGGAGAAGACAAATACATACAGCAGCTGCTCCTGTATAGCCGCTTTAAGGACCTCAGGTTAGTAAGCTCTTAGTTTCTTAAACGTGTATGTGTGATAAAACAATCTTGTTTAGCTGGGTTTGCTTAGGTTATCGGATCACTGTCTTGTTGAGCATAGATAGATAGATAGACAATCTTGTTTGTCTAGGTTTGCATAGGTTATCGTTAGGAATGTGTTTGGTTTGGTGCTTGTCCTCAAGCAAGTTTAAATTAAATATTATCAAAATTTAAAAAACCCTAATAGGCTAAGTTTTAATTATATTATAATTAATTTAAAAATTTCCAAAATATTAAAAACCCTAATAGGCTAATAGTCCCACGTTCACACGACTTCACCTCAAAAAAAAAAAACCTAACGCAAAACTTCAGAGAGACAGAGACCATGGGATCAAGGAGCGATTCAGAAGAGCAGTTCACGATGGATACTAACTACACTCCACCATCAACATTGGACTTCGCGAGTCAAGCTACTCTAGATGCTCTTGCTGCGCTTGAAGGGAACTCTGATCCAAGGGGAGAAGGTGGTGTAACTTCTGATGCTATTGGTGCAAAGACGCAAGCAAGCAAAAGAAAGGTGATGAGCCTTGACGATGAGACTGATGATTCTGATGTTGAAATCACTCCACCACCCCAAACAAACATGCCTCGCAGAAAGAGCAGATTTGGAACAGCCACGGGGAAACCAATGTTGCAGTCCACAATAGATGGTGGCATAGGCTCGTCCTCAGAGGCTTGTAGAAAGAAGAAGCATGTACCTGTGAAATCAGTGATTCGGGGAGGGAGAAGGAAGACATTGACTCAGTCGCAAAAGGGCAAGGCCAAGGCTACCACTCCGCAAAAGAAGAAGAAGGTCGAGGAGATACCAGACTTTGATGACTCCTTGGAGGAAGAGGAGTTGGATGAAGAAGAGGAGTTGAATGAAGAAGAAATCGAAATGGACAATAGGCAAAGATCAGATGTGTGGCCTGATTTCACGGTGGTCCACAAACCGAATGGGACGATGAAAGCTCAATGCAATCATTGCAGGAATGAGTATGCTTGGCATTCCCACTCGCATGGAACCAGTGGGCTGAGAAGGCATCGTTTTAGATGTAAGGTGTATCAAAGGAAAAATAGAAATCAGCAGAAGATCAATTTCGAAGGGAAGTTACACTGTGGCAAGTATGATCATACCGTCTTTCGGCAGATGGTAGCTAAGACGATAGTCCAGCATGATCTACCATACTCGTACGTAGAGTATGAGAAAGTGCGAGAAACTTGGACGTATTTGAATCCTGATGTGCAGACCATTTGTCGAAACACGGCTAGATCAGATGTATATCGACTATATGAAAGCTAGAGAGACGCATTGAGGAGAGACTTAGCTACACTTCCTGGTCGAGTATCATTGACATCTGACTTGTGGACGTCAGTAAAACGTGAAGGGTACATGTGTGTGACTGCACATTACATTGATCGGAACTGGAAGTTGAACAGCAAGATCATCACGTTTTGTGCTCTAGCGCCACCATACACTGGTATGAATGTTGCTATGCAGCTTCTTGAGTCGATGAAAGAGTGGGGAATTGAAAAAAAAAATTCTCAGTCACATTGGATAATGCTACAAGTAATGACTCGATGCAAGATATTGTGAAGTCCCAGCTAATGTTGACTGATGACTTGGTGTGTGGAGGAGAATTTTTCCATGTAAGATGGGCAGCTCACATACTTAACCTTATAGTGCAAGATGGGTTAAAGGTTATTAAAGGCGCTTTGCACAAAGTAAGAGAGCGTGTGAAGTATGTGTTATCATCTACATCGCGGGAGGTGTTGTTCGGAAAAGCAGTGGTTGCTGCGAATGTAAAAGAAACTCGGGGGCTGATATTGGATGTCTCGACCAGATGGAACTCGACTTACTATATGCTGCAAATTGCAGTAAATTACCGTAAGGCATTTGAGAAGTTTGAGTCATTTGACAAGTGAGGTTTTACAATGGCGCCCACAGCTGAAGAATGGACAAGAGCAAGTAATATCTGCACTTTTCTGGGGCCGTTTGCTGTGATCACAAAGATGATGTCTTGCACTAATTACCCGACATCTAATTTGTATTTCTACCAAGTCTGGATGATACATGATTGGCTCCGGAATAATGAGGAAAGTGATGATGAGGTTGTCAGATTCATGGTGCCACCAATGAAGGAGAAGTTTGACAAATATTGGGCTGATGTCAGTGGTCTTTTTGCAATGGCAGCAGTGTTTGATCCCCGATTTAAGCTATCAATTGTTGAGCATTGTTTAGGGAAGCTTGACATGAATACAAAAGATGTTAAGGTGAAGAACATGCGTGCGAGGCTCAGCATTCTCTTTGAGTCTTATGACAAAAAATCGAAGGCAAACTCCCCTTCTACGGAGCCACGTGAGACGGTTCCACCCAAAACATGTGAGCCAGTGTCCACAGAAATGTTTGAGAACTACACTGTGAGTGTTCCTTTTAAAAGTAACTAGTATGTTTATTATTTTTGTCTTAGATATTTTTCTAAAAAAATTTATAGGATTTTTTTTGCATTTCGCAAAGTCAGTGGTGTTGGGAGTGGGAAGACACCTCTAGAAGCATATCTTGATGAACCACCTTTGGAATTTTCGAATTTTAAGAGCTTGAATATTCTTGACTTCTGGAAAGATAATGCTCATCGCTATGGTGATTTGGCTGGTATGGCTTGTGATCTATTAAGTATTCCAATCACAACAGTTGCTTTCGAGTCTTCTTTAAGTATTGGATCAAGAGTCCTCAACAAATACAGGAGCCGTCTACTCCCAAAAAATGTGCAGGCTCTGATATGCACTAGGAATTGGATCAGAGGATATGAATCATATCAAAATGGTAACTAATCTAGATTATCAAGCATTTTATTTTATTTTTATGAATCAAAATGGCTTTTACTAACTTTAATATTAATACTTGCAGAAGAAGAAGTATTTGGTGAAGAAGATAAACCCCCATCAGTTGAATCAGCTGTTGGTGATGAAGTGGAAGTTGCAAAAGTGTGATTTGAGTTGCTGTTTCTTTTCATTTGGTGTTTTCAGTTGCTGTTTTTTTAATGACATTGTTTTAGTACTAGCAGCTTTGCATTGGTGTTTGGTTTTAATTTTATAAATTCAGAAAACAACAGCATTTGGTTTTTTATGAAATTATGAGTTATGTTTTGATTCAGAAAAAAATAATTATGTCTTAAACTTTTCACTCTTGATCATGTATAACAGGACATAACAAATTAACCAATGATTCTAAAGTGGACACGACATACATATCAGTATATAATCGTCAAGCTGAACTAATAACATTTTTTCCCAAATTAACAGGATATGTCGCCAAGCTGGATGCAGACTGAAGTTATCCCGCGGGCCGGCCCGTTAGTACCAGGACTTTAGGCGGGACGGGATTGGGCCGAGGCTTTGGAGTACCGCAGCCCGCGCGGGACTGAACCGCAATGAACCGCAAATCGACGAGCCCGCTGCGGTCCGGGACGGGACGGGACGGGACGACCTGTTTGACATTCCTACCTATCAACCATTGCATGTGTACCTTTGTATGTGCACACTTATCTCACCTCTCAGTGCATAAACAAACTGGTCCATGACATTCCTATTGCTTACTCATGGATTGAGCTGAATGCAAAGATACTTGTATTGCTTGTAATACTCCTTGACTGTCTTATCATCTTGGCAAAGTATACGAAACTGCCTTCGTATTTCTTGATACTGATCACGTGGGATGTATTGTTTCATCATCAGATTTTTCATCTCATCCCAAGTTGATTCCCAAAAATACCCACAATGATTTTTTTTTTGAAGTAGATTGGTTCCACCAGTATTGAGCTTGGTTGATGAGTTGATCAGCTGCAATGTATACCTTCTCAAAATCTGGAAAGCCACAAGAATGGAAGAACTCATTCATCTTGTGCCCATTCAAAGTACTCATCAGGATCTGATCTTCCTGCAAAATAATAATCTTCTTGCTTCAAAAGACTCTAAGAATGATTCACCATAATGCTGTTGCTGGGCTGGTTTTCCATATCTTTTCTTTGTATATTGTTTAAAGAAACCGAGAAAAACAAAACATAAAAGAAAGAAAGATGTACGAGATTTTTCTGGTTTTTTTTTGAGACTACAATGAAAAACAAAAGGATAGATGATATGAGCTTTTATCTCTGATACCAAATGATACAGCCTTAGAATTATACCTTAGTTTATCTCACAAGAAATCAAAACCTACAGCTTAAATGGATTTAAGATCGCCACTCAAAGATGTGAAAGACTAAGAAATAAGATCATGAACCAGAGCCTAAGTGAATCCCACACAAATACAAATGTTTAACACTTTTATCCTAAGAAAGAATCTCACATGACTTGGGATAAAAAAGAACAAGCATAAAAGCTTTCAAGAGAAAAATCTCGGTTTTTATTTAATAATCAAGTATGATTTTACAATGAGTTGCAAGAAGCTTTACATAGCTAGTGTACAATTTTATTATAGTCAAAATAAATAAATAAAAAGAGGAATTTAAGCATAAATCACATTTAAAAGAAGGGAATAAGAATGCACAACATGAATGCACAACATCAATACATTAACATGGGACATAAAATTTTCTTTTACATAAAAATGTATTGTATATATAAAAAATATTTATTATGCATAAAAATTGGTAATATACATATAAATAGGGCATAGTAGTACATATAAGTACAAAAGTTCCTCCCGCCATACTCCCCGATTTTTTCGATTTTTCAATAAATTGCTAGGTCCAATTCTTATTCCCTTCTCTTTAATAATGAAAGTAAAAAAATTTTGACCTAATTACACCACAGCCATGTTTATCGTTTTCTTACTTTTAGTTTTTAACAATTAATTTTCTTCTTATCACAAAATCTAAACGCAGACAAACAAACAAAGCATGCCTAACAAATTTGACAAAGAATTTAAAAGGTAAAACTAAATGAAGTTTTTGTACTTATATGTACTACTATGCCCTATTATTAAAAAAAATTAAGCCTCTAAAATTGTGTTAGAGAATGCCCCCAAAAACAACCAGATGGTATCTTACAAAATTCAAACATATATAGTTCATTTCTTTGCGGAAGAGGTTATTGAATATATTATTAAAGAAGTTGGTCATGATGTATTTTGTTTGTTGGTGGATGAATCTGCAGATGTTTCTGATAAAGATCAAATGACAGTAGTTTTTCGATTTGTTGACACACATGGAATAGTTAAAGAAAGTTAAAGAAAGTTGTGTTGGTCTGACTTGTGGGAAAGAAACATCTTCTTTATCCCTAAAGAGTGCTGTTGATTCACTGTTTGCTAAACATGGACTGAGTATGAAGAAGTTAAGAGGACAAAGTTACGATGGAACGAGTAATTTTGAAGACGAATTCAATGGGCCAAGAGCTATAATTTTGAGAGAATTCAGTTCAACATATTATGTTCATTGTTCTACTCATCAACTTCAGTTAGTTGTCGTTGCAGTTGCTCAGAAAAGTTGGAGATTTCTTTGATAAGACTGTTGTTTTGTTAAATGTGGTTGGAGCTTCTTGTAAGAGAAAATATATGGTTCGAGAAGACTACCGGAACAAAGTTGAGGAAAGAACTAAGAAAGAGTGAATTAAGACTGGAAAGGGACTGAACCAAGAGGTTTCATTTTAAAGACCCGGTAAAAGTTGTTGGGGTTCTCAATATAAGACATTGCTGTGGTTGGTTGATTTGTTCCCTTATATCATTAAGTGCTTGCATATGTTGAAATTGATGATATCAAAAGACGCCAAGCTAATGGTCTTCTCAAGTACTTCCACACATTTGATTTTGTGTTCTACTTACAGTCGATGTTGCTTCTTCTTGGGATCACAAATAGTTTGTCAAAGGCTCTCCAAAGGAAAGATCATGACATTCTGAATGCTATATCACTTTTGAAATCCACCAAGCAACAATTGTACAAGATCATAGATGATAGATGGGAATCTATGATCAATAAGGTTTCTTTCTTTTGTGAGAACTACAAAATTGAGTTCTTGGTTATGGAGGATAATGAACTTGATTCAAAGAATTGAAGGAAAAAATTAATATAACCAACTTGCATCAATACATGGTCAAGTGTTTTTACACTGTATCGGATATGCAGAAGAGTTTAATGGCCGCTTTGATGAGGTGAAACACAGAACTACTTTGATCTGTTGCTTCCTTGAGCCCCGCTAATTCATTTAAGGAGTTTGATCAGTTAAACGTTATGTGATTGTCTGAGTTTTATCCTGAAGATTTTGGGTCTATCGAGCGGATTACTCTTGAGTATCAACTAGGTCTCGATACTGACAACATTCGGAAAGATGAATTAATTTCTAATTTGAAGGATCTTGGAGAACTTGCATCCATGATGGTGAAGACTAAGAAACATCTTTCACATCTTCAGTTTTATCGGCTTTTGAAGCTAGTTTTGACTTTACATGTTGCCACTGCTACATTTGAAAGATGTTTTTCAGCGATAAAGATTGTGAAGACGAACTTGCGGAATCAGATAAGGGATCAGTTTTTAAATGATTGTGTTGTTTGTTTTGTTGAAAAAGAATTGTTTGAGAAAGTAACAAATGAATAGTAGTGAAAATATTCTAGAATATATAATTTCGTGGGATAAATTTGTAAGGTACTTTTTAGTTATGAAAATTTTTCTTTTTTTCTAAATGAGTAGTTATTAAGGTGCCCCCAGTTAATAATAGTTCTAGTTCCGCCACTGATAATTTGGTCTCTTTAATTGTTTTTTCTTAAGTTGATAAACAATGTTTGATATTCTTTAATTTTGTCTTAATGTTTGATAGGTAAAGCGAGATTGGTTGTGAACAAATTATAAATACCAGCATGAAAGTGGAAACTTGATCAAGTTCCACATAAATTACGGGAAATGATATATAAGGCCAAGTACAGTTCGCAAGATACATAAGTGCTCCTATTGCACTTAGAATTTGGTAATGGATCGTTACTCTCTTCATCTATTTCCTTCAAAATAAAGTATGAGAAAAAATCACTAACACGATTCACTTTGTTTCGATTACACATTTTTCTATTATGGATGTAATTAACAGAAAGCTCATGATTTTCATAAGAATCATGATGTTCAATACTATCAATACCCTCATGGTGTATTTCTTCCAACTTTTCTGCATGACTGGAAATAATATGTTTTCAAAATTTCCTTTCGTTTTCTAGGATCTTATCCTTAGAACCAATATGTCTACCACACTTCAAACATATTTTAGACTCTCGTGTATTATCTTCTATTCCACGTTCATGTGGCATTCCTATATGAGTAGGAGCATTTGCAGCCGATATATGTGATTTTGTAACTGATTTGGTATCTGCAAAACAGGTAGTTGATTTGCGATGCTTTGTGAATGCATATTTCGACGGATCTCTAATTCCGGTTTTTTGTAGGAGGATCAAGGTGTAGCAGAGATGGTACATACCATTTCATATTCTTCGCTATTTCTTTATTTTCTCTCCCTAGAATTGGGAATACTTTTTCATTAAAGTGGCAATCAGCAAAATGCGTTGTGAATATGTCACTAGTTTGTGGTTCTTGATATCATATGATTCATGGAGAATCACAACCAACATATATCCCTAACTTCCTTTGAGGCTCCACCTTTGTACGTTGGGAAGGTGCAATTGGCACATTCTTAGATGAGAAATATTTGGTTCTCATCCAAATGCGCTAATTGTATTTGGAGTATTTGTGATATGCACTTGGTCTCACCCGAATTAGTGCTTATGCATGCAAAATAGCATGTCTCTACACAAAGGTTGGGATTTTAGATTTCATAATCAATGGCCTTGCAATCAGTTGCAGACGTTTAATTAGTGATTCAACAAAACCATTTTGTGTATGAACATGAGCAAGAAGATGTTCAACATTAATTCTAGTTATCATACAATAGTCATTGAATGCTTGGAAAGTGAATTCACCGGAGTTGTCTAGTCTAACTCTATTTATTTGATAATAAGGTAACTGAGCTCTTAGTTTGATTATCTCAGATAAAAATCTCACAAATGCCACATTTCGAGAGGACAATAGCCAAACGTGTGACCATCTACTTGACGCGTCGATCATTACCATAAAACAATAGAATGGTCCACAAGGTGGATGTATAGGTCTACAAATATCACCTTGAATTCTTTCAAGGAACTATGGTAACTCTTTATCTATTTTGGTTGGTGATGGTCTTATAATCAACTTCCCAAGAGAACACACAATACATGTCATTTTATTTCCCTAATAAATTTGTTGGGGTTTCAATGAATGACCATGTGGGTTCTTGATGATTTTTTTTTTGCACTATTGTGGTGCCTGGGTGACAAACATGATCATGCTATAGTGTAAAATTGTAACAAGTTCTCTTAATCACCAAATGTGATTCGATGGCACTTATATATGTTGGAAAGGATTTTTGGTAGTTTTCCAACACCTCTTGTTTTCCCAATTCTCAAGAGTTATATATATATATATATATATACAATTCTTGATATCCTTAGTTGCAGACTGAGTATCAAATCCTTGAAAATATCTATAATATTAAAGAAAAATCTCTACTACAATTATCTTTAGTTGCAGAATGAATATATGTCCTTTAAATATCTTTAAAACTAAACAAATTTCTTTTAAAATTTGGAGATAGTGCATTATTTATCAAAGATATCATCCCATTAGGTAATGTGAAATGGGATTTACCAATCCCTTCAATCAAGTCTACATGACCCGA
>NC_079515.1:13266046-13289904 GCF_000801105.2 Raphanus sativus
CCGGAAATAAAGCACCGGTCCAACGAGAAAGAGAGAGTTACTTGGAGTTAACCACACCAAGAACAAGAAAAGTGAGATTTCCTCTCAAGGTTCCAAAAATAATCACTCAAAAGCTTTATTTATTTCATTGATCAAATAACATTTATATAAAGGCAAAACATACAAAATATTGAAATACAAAAGACTAGTAAAATATAGAATTAGCAACTTATAAAAATAAGGAAGACTTGACCAAAGACTTTGATCTAACCAAAAATCATAAATGTCTTGATTTGACCGAAATTGAAGGATTGTAGTCGTCAAACTCTTCGGCTGGTCTCGTGCTCCCGCATGGTCGACCGTCTCTGAAATTGCCGTCAAGTTGATATATTATTCGACTATAGCTTGTATTTTCTTGTTGGACATTTCTTTCTTTGAGTTCACTACAAGAAAACACGCTGATTGTGAGGGAAATACCGAGGGAAAATGAGTTCCTCGGAAATTTATGACCAAATATCGAGGAGATACCGAGGAAACCAAGAAATGTGGTTTCCTCGAAATTTCCTCACTATTTTTTGAGGAAATTTCGAGGAAGACCAACTTCCTCGGTATTTTCGAGAGAATACCGAGGAAACCTCGTTCGTCGGAAAAAACCGACGGATATTTCTAATATTTCGACGACATCTTGTAGCCGTTAGAGAGCCGTTGGAGGAGCCGTTGGGGGATTTTAAAAATTCCGAGGAAATTTCGAGGAAGTGTCGGTTTCCCTCAGAATTTCCTCAGTATGCCGGGAGGATTTCATCTATAAATACAGCCACCCCTCTTCCTCTTCATTCACTCCATTTCTTCTTCTTCTCTCCTAGTCTCACGAATTTGATTCCAAAAAAACATGTCTTCTTCAAATTATTTTCGTTCTTGGATCAATCGACCTCATTTGGATCCGGACACGAGATTGCTTACGGAAGAATACAATCAAGGTATAATCGAGTTCATGAGGGTAGCTCGCCGACAACCGGAAGCAGAAACATGTAAGTTAAGATGTCCTTGCTCTAATTGTAAAAATAGAAAAGTTATTAAAGAGTAAGATGTTTTGACTCATCTATTATTGAGTGGGTTTACACGAAGTTACAAAATTTGGTATCATCATGGGGAAACTGATTATGAACTTGGTAGTACTAGCGAACCTCAGCCGGCGGTTAGATTAGAAGAACCAATTAGAGCGGATGTAGATTATGGTGTAGGTACTGAGCAGATGATAAATGATCATTTTAGAGGGGAAGATTTACCCAATGCAGAAGCTAGGAGATTTTATGAAATGTTGGATGCTGGAAAGCAACCATTGTACGAAGGTTGCAGAGATGGTCATTCAGCTTTATCATCTGCTATGAGACTGATGGGCATTAAAACATATTATAACTTGGCTGAAGACTGTGTGGATGCGATAGCTAATTTTGTTAAAGGTATTCTACCTGAGGATAATGTAGCTCCAGGTTCATACTACCAGGTTCAAAAACTCGTAGCTGGGGTTGGTTTATCTTATCAGGTAATAGATGTATGCAGCGATAACTGCATGATTTATTGGAGGGCGGATGACCAGCGGACTACATGCAAATTTTGTGGGAAGCCTCGTTATAAAGATACGAATGGAAGAGTTCCAGTGCCATATAAAAGGATGTGGTATTTGCCTTTGGCGGAAAGGTTGCAGAGGTTGTATCTTTCGGAACGCACAGCGCAACGAATGAGATGGTATGCGGAGCACTCAACAGATGTTGAGATTAGACATCCTTCAGATGCAAAAGCGTGGAAACATTTCCAATCAAAGTATCCCGATTTTGCGTATGAGAGAAGAAATGTCTACCTTGGATTATGTACTGATGGTTTCAGCCCGTATGGGAAGAGTGGAAGACAATATTCTCTATGGTCAGTCATTGTTACACCATACAACTTACCCCCAAACTTGTGCTTGCGACGAGAGTTTTTGTTTCTCTCCATTCTCGATCCCGGACCAGAGCATCCTAAGAGATCACTTGATGTGTTTCTTCAGCCACTAATATATGAGTTGCAACAACTATGGGCTGAAGGTGCTGAAACATACGATATTTCGTGTAAAGAAAATTTTCAAATGCGGGCAGTACTAATGTGGACAATAAGTGATTTTCCAGCATATGGTATGTTATCTGGATGGACAACGCATAGAAGGCTATCATGTCCATATTGTCAAGATAACACTGATGCTTTCCAACTAAAACACGGAAGGAAAACGTGTTGGTTTGACTGTCACAGGAGATTCCTATCACCTGATCATCCATATCGTAGGAGTAGGAATTTGTTTACGAAGAACAAGAGGGTGTTTGACAGTCCACCTGCGGAAATTAGTGGGAAATGTTTGAAGACACAACTAAGAGATTTTGGTGCAGAAAGGACGCCAGACATCGGTGGACATGCGCGTTTTCCGGTAGATGCTGTTGGAAACCTACATAACTGGCACAAAAAGTATATTTTGGGATCTGCCATACTGGGAGGATCATTTGCTAAGACATAATTTAGATGTCATGCATATTGAGAATAACTTTTTTGACAATCTCATGAACATGATCCTTAACGTTCAAGGTAAAACAAAGGATAACTTGAAGTCAAGACTGGATTTAGTCGATATATGTGCTCGTTCAGAACTTCATGTTGATGAGAATAGTAGGGCTCCTTTTCCCATATACCGACTTGATGCAGAAGGAAAAGATGCGTTCTTTGATTGAATTTCAAACGATGTGGAGTTTCCAGACGGTTACGCATCTAATTTGCGTAACTGTATCGAACAGAAAGGAATGAAAGTTTATTGGCTTAAAAAGTCACGATTGTCATGTGTTGATGCAGCGCTTACTTCCGTTTGCTTTCAAGGAACTATTACCACGAAATGTTCATGAAGCAATTGCAGGGATAAGTGCTTTCTTCCGCGATTTATGCGCCAGATCAGTGACTCTTGAAGGTATTGAAAATCTGAAGGCTAACATAGCCGTGATTCAGTGCAACCTTGAGAAGATATTTCCTCCCTCATTTTTTGATGTTATGGAGCATCTTGTTATTCACCTGGCAAGAGAATTGGAACTTGGTGGTCCTGTGCAGTATAGATGGATGTATCTGTATGAGCGGTATATGTTCCATTTGAAGAAGATGGTGAAAAATCTAAGTAGGGTGGAAGGTTCTATAGTCGCACAGATGATCAATGAAGAAATTTCAAACTTTGCTGAGTACTACTTTCCAACAGAAGTTCAGACCAAAAACAGAAGACCTGCTCGGCATGATGATAGAGGCGAACGGGCAACATACCATGTTACGGTTCCTGACATTTTCACAGATGTTGGACGACTTAGCGGAAAATCAAAGGACCGTCGACTTACTGAGCAGGAGCGCAGTCATTTGCAAACATATTTGCTCACCAACTGCGAAGATGTTCTTCAGTATGAGAGGTAAGTTTATTATCTTACAAAATTTTATTTTAACAAATTAACATTTATATCTTAATTAATTACATTTTTGTCATCACAGGATTTTCATGGCAGAAAAGCGATTCGAATATAGATACGCTACAGAGGCAGAACTAGAAGAAATGAAGCAAAGATAATTTGCTGGATGGATGTTTACTTATGTGAGTGCCTTAAACAAATTAAAAAATCATTTATCACATATTTATACAAATTAAAAAATCATTTATCACATATTTATACTAATTCATATATATGTGCTATTAATAGGTGTCTGCTGGTTTGGTCAGAGGTGAAATATTTGACGATTGGATACGCGAGATGGTGGTTGGACCAAACTATGTTGTGAAGTCATATCCGAGATTTTGTACTCGAGGATATGCATTCACAACTGAAAAGACGAAACGTTCGCGTACGACCTATGATGCTGGCGTTTGTTCTGCATCGGGAGATGATGTATACTACAGACACATACATGAGATTTTGGAAATCAAGTATTTGGGCATGCTTGGATTGCGCTGTACTATTTTCTATTGTGATTGGCACGACATCACTCCAGATCGAGGTGTGAGAACAGATGCATTTGGTGTTACATCAGTAAATTCGAGACGAAAGCTGCAATATTATGATCCTTTCATTCTTGCTTCTCAGGCCGATCAGGTAAGTAAATGTTAATTATTCAGAATGATTGGTCATCATGTGTAATAATTTAAACTTGTACTAACATTTTTTAAAATGTTACAGGTTTGTTATATCAAGTACCCCTGGGTAAGGAACAGAGATGATCCATGGGTTACTGTTACCAGACTCAACCCGAGAGGCCGAGTTCAGGGGAGTTCTGAGCTGGAAGACCCACTACAACCAATCACATCCAGTAACTTAAGTGCAGCAGAAGATGTAGCAGGAGTTGGCCTTGTAGTAGATTTCACCGACTTCGCAGAGGAAGCCGTCGTTCACGCACAGGATGAACCATTATTGGAGAGTTTCACCAAGATCTAGATTCAGATTCATCTGGTGATGATGACTCGGAATCAGAGTAGATTTTTTTTTTTTTTATGAATTTCGAGGAAATACCGAGGGAAAATAGGGTTTCCTCGAAATTTCCTCGGAATGACCTTTAATGGTTTAGGGGTTTGATTTAAAATACCTTGTTCCTCGAAATTCCCTCGAAATATTTCGAGGAAATTTCGAGGGAACACATATGATAGAACCAAAATTGGGAAGGATCACTTTAGCCGGATGTTGGATATGAACCGAGAAGGCGAGGCACTTCCGGAACTGGGATGGAATGAATGGATCGTCAAGAGGTGCGGAATGGCTCTTGATATACCTTCGATCTAAGGCTAACCACCAAAGAACGGATGAATGTGTTGGCTAACCACCAAACAACACACAAAGATGATTGGCTGACCACCAAATCAACAAGCCGGTTCAAACCGATGAACTAGCTAAAGAACTCTCTCTCACTCAGAGAAGAAGAACAAAGAAATAAACAACCAAAATGAACTGATTTTATTCCTTGTAGAGATTACATATTTATACTAGATGTAGTCAAAGAAAGGAATAAATAAAGTGCGGAAAAAAATGTCTAGAAAATACAACATTTGACTAGATAATTATTAGAGAGTCAAAATTGTAGAAATTGATGTAGTCTTGGTCAAGGTTGTGGAAAATGATGAAGCCCAGTCAAAGTGGTGATTTTTAGGTGGACTGGTCAAGGAAACCCTTCAGATAATGTCCAGGTTCATCCATGTTGATCAGGTCCATGGCGGTAAGGATCTGGATGTTGGCGGGATGCTCCACACGGCCCGAATTCGCGAGAACGCAAGATCACCTGATTTGTAAATTGCATAACTCCCACATCTGAACTCTGTTTGATCTGATTCTTCATCGAGGAGCTCCGTAATTGAGCTGGGCACATTCTCCAAGTGATTTCATGCGTAGAAGCCTCGTGATTTGGAAGATATGAGTCAAACAATGAACATATATCATTACTGCTTCCCATGATCAAGCCATGCATGTTTGTTTTGCCCGATGCGCTACCCAAGGGTGCATGAACCTCGGTTGAAATGTTCAGAAAGTCCTGATCTCCATGCTGGATGGCTCTAATGGACTGATCCTCGTCCTGGGTTCTATCATTCCCTTCCTCTTCAAAAAGATTTGTCCTCAAATCTGAAACATTAAAAGAAAAAAGATTATAAGCAAAAGAACCATAATCAGAACATGGCTCACCTTGAGTTAGGTCCGGTTTGTGAATGGGCGAAGATCCTTCTTGATGACCACGGTTTTTTTCTTCATCTAGCCCCTCCATTGGCTCATGTGTGAAGTCATTGAAAATTGGTAAAGGTTCTTCCTTTTCTGGTTCGGTTTCAACGTTCTCATTCTCAAAATCACCAACGGTTTTTGCTTCCGACACTTGTTAGCATAATGACCGATCATATTGCATTTGAAGCACCTGGTAGAATGAGCTTTGCTTGTGGGTTTCACAGCTTTGCTTTTATCAAAAGAAGGCACATTAGTTTTCAAATCAGAATTTGAAAGAGAAGAAAACTTACATTGTTGTTTTGGTGTAGAAGAAGTGTTGGGATTTCCCTTCTTTTTGAGTTGCCGGATAGCATGAATTGCCTTATGCAACATCTTCTCCAAGCTTGCATAAGTATGAATCTCATTTTGATCAAACACATCACGGTTGCTTCTCTTGGCTTTGATGAAGGGACGATCTCCACCTTTGACCCACTTCTCATCATCATTGGACCTGTTTTGTCTCTTCCTTTGTTTCTGCACAAAATCAAACCCATTAGAAGCAAACTGTTTCTTATCAAAAATCAATTGCTCCTTTTCAAAAACAGTTTTAAAAGGAAAGTAGACGTCTTGTTGTGGTTTTGATTTCTTAAGAAGTCCAAACATCCTGAAAACACTTAACAAACGTTAGCAAATAAAAATCCTCAAACTCTCAAGTGTTAAGCTCACAATTTGTAGATGGTCACTCAAAGTTCTTTCACTGGTTCAAAGGATGATAGGCAGTCAAAATTCGGCAATCAAAACCCAAAACAAACTTTGTGAGAAAAGAAAAGAGAAAGAAAGAGATTTTTTTTGTGTGGATCCGCCTTAACTGTCCTAAGGCTGGGTTTCTCTTCAGCCAGCAGGATTTCTCTTCCACCACTCCCTCCGGATTTCTCTTCGGAAGTGATTCAAGCCAAAAACTTTTTGCTTTTTTTTTTTACTTTTTTTTTCTTTTTTTTTTTTTTTTTTTAAAATGGCGATCAGAAGGGAGTAAAGGAACAGCCCGAATCCAAAAATAAATAAGAAAAGAAAATGATGAAGAGATGAGAAGGTGAAAAGAAGATAGAAAACAAACCAGCCAAAGTGGCTCTGATACCAAATGATAGACCCAAAATTGGGAAGGATCACTTTAGCCGGATGTTGGATATGAACCGAGAAGGCGAGGCACTTCCGGAACTGGGATGGAATGAATGGATCGTCAAGAGGTGCGGAATGGCTCTTGATATACCTTCGATCTAAGGCTAACCACCAAAGAACGGATGAATGTGTTGGCTAACCACCAAACAACACACAAAGATGATTGGCTGACCACCAAATCAACAAGCCGGTTCAAACCGATGAACTAGCTAAAGAACTCTCTCTCACTCAGAGAAGAAGAACAAAGAAATAAACAACCAAAATGAACTGATTTTATTCCTTGTAGAGATTACATATTTATACTAGATGTAGTCAAAGAAAGGAATAAATAAAGTGCGGAAAAAGATGTCTAGAAAATACAACATTTGACTAGATAATTATTAGAGAGTCAAAATTGTAGAAATTGATGTAGTCTTGGTCAAGGTTGTGGAAAATGATGAAGACCAGTCAAAGTGGTGATTTTTAGGTGGACTGGTCAAGGAAACCCTTCAGATAATGTCCAGGTTCATCCATGTTGATCAGGTCCATGGCGGTAAGGATCTGGATGTTGGCGGGATGCTCCACACGGCCCGAATTCGCGAGAACGCAAGATCACCTGATTTGTAAATTGCATAACTCCCACATCTGAACTCTGTTTGATCTGATTCTTCTTCGAGGAGCTCCGTAATTGAGCTGGGCACATTCTCCAAGTGATTTCATGCGTAGAAGCCTCGTGATTTGGAAGATATGAGTCAAACAATGAACATATATCATTACTGCTTCCCATGATCAAGCCATGCATGTTTGTTTTGCCCGATGCGCTACCCAAGGGTGCATGAACCTCGGTTGAAATGTTCAGAAAGTCCTGATCTCCATGCTGGATGGCTCTAATGGACTGATCCTCGTCCTGGGTTCTATCAACATAGTTTTTTGTATTTCCTCGAAATTTCCTCGGAATGACCCTTAACGGTTTAGGGGTTTGATTTAAAACACCTTGTTCCTCGAAATTCCCTCGAAATATTTCGAGGAAATTTCGAGGGAACACATAGTTTTTTGAAATTTCCTCGAAATTTCCTCGAAAGGTTACGAGGATATTTCGACGACCAACATAATTTTTGGTAGTTCCTCGAAATTCCCTCACAATATTTCGAGGGAATTTCGAGGAACAAGGGGTTTTAAACCGAAAACGACGTTTTGCGGATTGAATAACACGTCTATAACCTTCATTAAGTGTCTTAGCCAGATTATGAAGTCAAACTTTAGGGTTTTAAACCGAAAACAATGTTTTTGCGGATTGAGACGAAAACCACACAACATAAGATAAACACTTATACATTTTAATAAACGTTAAAGGAAATACTTACAATAATTTTTGTAATTGTGTTATTTCATTGTTTATGATCATCTATACAAAGAAACCTCATTATTATGAATTACATTTGTATAAGAAATGACATAGGGGAAAAAAATTGATGTTTTCAAAACCCCAAACCCTCTTTCCTCGAAATTTCCTCACAATATTGTGAGGAAATTTCGAGGAAGATTGTCCTCGGACTGTTTTTCATTAACCCGGCAACCCTAGCCGCCAAACTTTTCGCGAAAATCAGATAAGAGAATTTCGAGGAAATTTCGACGACCAACATTAAAATTTGTGAGGGGACCCTTTCGTCGGACCCCTCATAAATTAGGTTTTCATTCTTCTCTTCCCCATTTCTCTCATCTCTTCCTCTCTTCCTCTCTTCCTCTCGGCCTCCTTCCTCTCGGCCTCCTTCCTCTCCTCTCCTGCGCGGCGGCTCTCTTCCTCTCCTCTCCTCTCCTCTCTTCCTCTCGGCCTCCTTCCTCTCCTCTCTTCCTCTCCTCTCTTCCCATGTAAGTTCATCTCTCTTCTCTTCCTCTCTTCATAGATCTCGAAATTAGGTTGTTAGAAAGGAAATTCTAGGATTGAATGGATAGCTTAGGATTTGCATGTTTGGATTGTTGTTATATTTTTTTTTTTATTTTTTTTTTGTGTTTTGGTTAAAATGAAAAAGTTTTTTAATTTTTTAAAACGTTTTTTGATTTTTAAAAATGTGTATATGATTTTTTAAAACGTTTTTATAATTTGTTTAAACGTTTTTTTATTTTTTAAAACGTTTTTTGATTTTTTAAAACGTTTTTTGATTTTTAAAACTATTTTTTATATTAAAACAATTTTTTTTAATTATTAAACTATTTTTAATATATTAAAACTATTTTTGTAATTATTAAACTATTTTTAATATATTAAAACTTTTTTTGTAATTATTAAACAATTTTTAAATATTAAAAATATTTTTAATATATTTAAACTTTTTTGTAATCATTTAATAATTTTAAAATATTTAAACTATTTTTTATATTTAAACTTTTTTTGTTATTATTAAACAATTTTAATATATTAACAAATTAAAAAAAATTGTATATATTAAAAAAATTATTTATATAAAGGTCTCAAGAGGAACAGACCCGCTCTCGACAGCGTCGTGGTCGTGGTGGTACGGGGAACGGCTCCATTTCGGGTTCTGCATCGCTCCACAGCTCCTACCATACATCTCCCTCTCCATTTCCCTCTCATTCTCCTCCCGCTCCCGGTGTGGCACCCACTCCTGCTCCTGCTCCTGCTCCTGCTCATCCGGCAATTCTGAGAGTTGCGGAGTTTATTCGACAGCCGGGTCGTGACCATCTTCTATATCTCACCCAGTATCCATGTGGACGGGGTCAGACATGGTAATTAAACCTACTTTTTCATTAAAATTTGATTCATTTTAAATAATTAGTTCTTTTTATTAGGTTCGACCGATCCGGGAACGGGATCAGCGGATGGATCAACCGTATGATGTACTCGGCCCTCGACAATGGACATCCGACTTTCACCGACTTCCCTCTCGAGAAGCAGCATATGTGGTTTCAACAGTTTGTGCTAAGTATTCTATTTTTTTACTTATTTTTTTAATATTTAATATTAATTTTCTACTAATTGTGTTTTATTTTCAGCAAGAATTCAACTGGAATGCCGATGATACGTTGTTTATCTATTACCACTTCGTCCATAAAGTTGGACAACTATGGGAAGCAGATCCACACGTGGAAGAAGAAGTGGGAAATAAACAAGGTTGGTTTTTATCTATGAAACAATTTTTTAATTTATTAAAATATTTTTTTATTTATTTAACAATTTTTTTTTAAAGGTTCCAAAGGGGATGGACCCCGACGTCTGGCGGGAGTTGGGTGTGCATTGGAGTAAGAACGAAGTGAGAGCAACTTCTTCCACCAACTCCACCAACCGCAAGAGCGACCGTAAGGGGAAGGGCATGTACATCCATAACTTGGGTGCTCAATCTTTAGTCAGTCTGGGGGATCGCTCGGTAAGCTTGTCGGTTTTTATTATATTATTTAAGATTCTAATTTTTTTGTGTGCATTTCTTTTAATTACTAATGTTTGTTTAATTTATGTTTTTTTCAAGGCGAAAGAAAATGAGGGGGAGCCGGTTGATCATCTCACCCTAATAAAGACGGCGTATACCTACAAGAAGACCGGCGAGATTGATGATGGTGTTGTGAGGGATGTGGTCACCCTCATCGACAGTCAGATGGAAGAGGAAGTGTCTCAGCTTCAAACCGAGGATGACGATTCGACGGGATCGACCGGCTTGCCTCGGGTTCGGATCAACCAAATCGTTGAAGCGGTAAGTTCTTCTTTTAAAGTTCAATTCATTTTTTATATTATTTAAATTTGACACTTTCTTTTTCAGTCGGTTCCAAAGAAGAAGGGCTGTTTGTTCGGTTTGGCTCGTCGGTCCAACTCGGTTTCGTCTGCTTCTGCACCACCGTCCTTTGTTGATCAAGAAGTCCTTCTGAGTCAGATGAGGGACAAGGATGCTCGCATATCTGCGTTGGAGTCCATGGTGGCGAGTCAAGAGGCGGGCTGGGAGGCACAGAGGAAGCTGAACGAGCAAATGATGGCGATGATGAGGAGCATGAACCCGAACGCCAACGTGGAGCTCCCGACCATGCCAGACCCAAACGTCCAAAGCCCGTAGTTTAATTTCTTTCAAAAACTCGAAATGTTTTATTTTGATTTGTATGACTTTGAAATTTAGATAATATGTTTTCAATTTAAATTTTAATTTTATATTTTCAAATTTAAATTTTAAAAATATTTTTTTTTTTCAAAAATAATTTTTAAAAAAAAAATTATTTTCAATATATTCCGAGGAACAGCTGTCCTCGGTATATACCGAGGAAGTTTCCTCGGAATATTCCGAGGGACAGTTTCCTCGAAAATTTTCGAGGGCTACGTTCCTCGAAAATTTTCGAGGAAACTGTCCCTCGGAATATTCCGAGGAACTGAGTTCCTCGAAAATTTTCGGAGGGCTCTTCCCTCGGTATAATCCTCGGTATATACCGAGGGAATGATTCCTCAATATATATCGACGACCACTTCGACGAACGCCTGTCCTCTAAATCTCCTCGGAATTGTTGTTCCTCGAAATTCCGTCACAAAATTTCGAGGAAATTTCGAGGGAAAATGAAATTTCGAGGAATTTTTTTCGAGGGACTTTTTCCTCGGTATGTCGTCGGAATACGGTTATTCCGACGACATACCGAGGAAAAAGTCCCTCAGTATCAGCGTGTTTTCTTGTAGTGGTTAAAGCATGTCCATAAACATATTTTCATAAATCATCAAGTCCATTTCGTTTAAAACTCAAGCCCATAAGCCAAACCTTCTTAATTTGTTTCTGCTGCTGATTCAGAGCACATCAATGAAGAGAGAAGAGGGAGATGTGAGACTCGTTAGAACCATCAGTATCCGCTTGCTGTTGGGTGTAGACGATGAAAGGCCTCTTCGCGGTGGTGAAGCACATGCTTTCAGATCTGGAAAACGAGAACGAGTTGTGCAAACAGAGTTTACGGTAGAGTGGTAACTGAGAACCATGGAGAAGAGACTGTGTTGGGAGAAGATGTGATAGCTTATAGAGTTCACGAAGTCTGTTCACAATGGTGACTACAGCAGGGGAGCCGGTTAAAGAGCAAAATCTCAGATCTGGAGATTTTCTGAACACTGAGTTTGGTAAGACGAAGAAAGCCGGTAGATGACTACAGATGAGCAGCAACAACCAGAGGAGGCAGCATCGACATAGATCCGTGAGTCTGGCGGCGGAGGCGAAGCATATTCGCCCTATTAACACAAACATGGAGTGACTAACAGTGGAGAGAGAAGTCATCATTGGAAATCTTATTCTAAGAAATTCATTGATTTGTGTGATGCTCTGGTCAAAAGTTGTTGGCGTTATCTTATTCTCTTTGTTTTAAAATATGTATATGTTGCTTTGTTGTCAGTCATAATTCTTCTAGGGTTTTTTTGCTAAATAACCAAAAAAGAGAAATTAAAATTTGGGAGAGAGAGTAGAGAGAGAGATAGGAAGAGAAAGTAGAAGAGAGAGTAGGTTTTTGGGTAGTTAGTGAATTATAATTTTTGGGTTATTAGACCTAATTTCCTATTCTTCTATCCATTTATCTTTTTTATTTTTTTTAATTCATTTTTAACAGGATATGGTGTTGTTCAAAGTCAACCAAATTTACCGAAAACCAGGAAATTTTTGTCAAATGAAGAAAGGCACGAGATCTTCGGTGCTTTACTTGAGAAGAGTATTGTTGGAAAGTTGGCAAAAAAGTATCACAAGAGAAGTTTCTCATCAGTTCTCGGTGTCTATTGCAACCCTACAAAGAATTTGGAAACAAGCAAAAGCAACAGCTAATGGTGGAAGAGTTAATGTATCTCATCGAAGAACGGGGAATTGTGGTCGCAAAAGAATCACGCTAGAGCTAACTCAAGTTACTGCTGTTCCAATATGCAAGCGTACAACTTTGAGATCAATGTCTATGGCTAGTGTGAGCCTTACAACATTATTTAGACAAAAGAAAGAAGGGCTTATTCGACGTCATACCAACATCATCAAGACTTACTTGAAGGAAGCCAATATAACAAGTAGGTTACAATTTTGCCAATCTATGTTGGATAAAAATAGTCTACCTCATGAACCTAAGTTTGTTGATATGTACAACATAGTTCATATCGATGAGAAATGGTTTTATATCAACGAAGAAGACCGAGAAATATTATCTACTTCCAATGGAAGAAGAACCTCACCGTACGTGTCAAAGCAAAAATTACATTGGAAAGATGATGTTTCTAGCGGCAATGGCTCGGCCGAGATTCGATGAAGAAGGAAATGATGTATTTGATGGGAAAATTGGAATTTTCCCGTTTGTTACTCTACAGCCAGCTAAAAGAAAGAGCAAGAACAAAGCTGCTGGGACATTAGAATTAAAAGCGTCAATGTCGGTCAAGAGAGAGGACGTAAAAGCATTTTTGATTGAAAAGGTTCTTCCGAATATTCAAGATATGTGGCCAAGGAAGATAGAGGAAGGATTATCTTTATTCAACATGACAACGCAATAACACATGTTGAGTGTGAAGATAAAGATTTCCAAGAAGCGGCATCAAAAAGTGGTTTTAAAATTCAATTGATGTGTCAACCGGCAAAAACTCGCCGGATCCGAATATTTTAGATCTTGGATTTTTCAGTGCCATTCAATCCTTACAACATAAGGAAGGCCCAAAAACCATAGAAGATCTTGTTGGTGCAGTAGAAGAATCTTTCAAGAAATACCCGGCATAACAGGTAAACCATATATTTTAAAATCTTCAATCATGTATGTGTAAGATCATGAAAATCAGAGGATTAAACAAGAACAAAATCCCTCATATGAAAAAATCTGCACTAGAAAAAGCTGGTCTTCTTCCTACACAAATCAGTTGCGATGCAATGTTAGTTCAAAATGTGACGAAGACACTTGGATTGTTGTAATGTTTTTTTTTTGTTTTTTTTCTACTTTTGGATGGTTTATTTATAATATTATGATTGTTATGGTTATTTTTTCTAGTCTTCTTATCATATAACGTACTTTTATTATTTCAGAAAATCAATTACCATAAATGATCAAAACCGGAAAAATATTTAAAAACACGTAGTGATCGTAAAATAAGAATAAAAACAGATTAAAAAGACTTAGGATAATTAATCTTCAATATAGTTAATATAGTGTCTTCAATTTCTTTGTCTGGGTGAAGCTCTCCAATATCATAGATCTTGTTCAAGTCAAATGGCCGAGTGAACATTTGGAGGCTTGATTGTGTTTTGTTGATTTTTTGAATATTTTCTGTTTCTTTTTATTTTATTTTTTTCTTCATTTTGATTCATAGCTTTATGAAGCAGAAATATGCTGAATAAAGCAAATCAAAGGGAAATAGTAATGGAAGCAGAACAACACTTATGTTAGTATTTATAGTGAATTTAGAAATAGATTTTATTGGTAACTAATGAATGTTAGTTGACCAACATTGTAAATTGTGTTAGAAAACATGAAAGACTAACAAGTAAGGACAAAGCTTTTAAGTTTTTAGTGGAACATTCGTTTATTTAAATTATTTTATTGTTTTGGATTTTCAAAACACATATATTATGAAACAAACTTTTTTTGCTAAAATTACTTATATATAGAAAAAGAGGGAGTATTGTATAAAAATGTTTCAAAATTTTTTTTTAAAGAATTTATGCACTTTAATTTAATTATATTCTAAAACTGTATATTCAGCACCTTAAAAGAAAAACATTCACACCTCAATCACAAGAGCTTTTTTTTTGACTAAATCACAAAGAGCATTTCATCGGTAGAAGAATGAATATAACGAAAAGGTATTGATACAAATATATGAGGTTGTTGGCACACTCCTGTATATACTTTCTACCAAATTGTACAGATGATGAGTTTTTTTGAGATGCAAATCGATGAAAAGAGAGCTGAAAAAATAAAATAAATTACTTGGTGTTACAGAAGTCAATATTTTGCGTGAGAGTTTTAAGATGGAGACAATATTATTTATTTATCAGAGTATATCTTGTCGAATTATTTTCCTATATAAAGAGTGTATCACCTTCATTTATAAATCATGTAAGGTATTATCATCTTCTGTCTATCTATCTTTCTCTAGTATATTTATTTATTTATTTCTTAATTATTTGTAGTATAATCCTAATACATAACTGATGAAATTCTATATACGTATTATAAACAGAAACAAAGTAATATAATTATAACACGTTATTAAAACGATCACTCTATTTTTGAAATTTATCTTTTCAATTATTACTATCTGAATTTAGCCATGCAACTTGTTATTTAATTGTTAGTTTTATTGTTACTCGAGTGCGGCACTGCTGTCCCGATTTTATTGTTAATTTTATAACGGTCGCTTAAGTCACCATAATGGTTGGTGTAACACAAGTAGAATTTGTTAGAATTTATCATTTTTACAATGTTGACTCTATCACCAATGTTGACTCTATCACCATGTTGACTCTAACACATTTATTGCTTTTAGTTGATGAATCTGTTAGAATTTATCATTTTTACAATGTTGACTCTATCACCATATTTTAACTTTGTGTTTAAACTGATAGATTTTGTAATTGCTCATGATATTTTATGATTAGCATTTATCTTATTTTCTTACTTCCAACGGTCGTAAATAAATTTTAAAAAAACAAACTATATTACTTTCTAAGCAGCTAGTTAACGGCTAATGAACAGTGTTTTAAAATCTATAAATACATTTACAACTCATTCATTTCATTTCATATCTCTCCAAATCTTATCCTACAAAACATTCAAAAATGTGTAATCCGTTATTTGTTATAACAATTGACTTTTTAGCGGTTTCTTTTTATAATTTAATCGTTGGAGAGTTCTCTCCCGAAGAAAATGTGTTTCTTTTAATTGTGATGTTTTATACATTTGTATTACTTGTAATCATACTACTTATGCATGTACCTCACATATTTTATGAAATTATATTTGTAATTATGTTTTTCATTATTATTTGATTTTAGAAATTCAATGGAAAGCATGGAGAAGCTCTAATTTCCCGCTCTAGACATCACTGATACCAACTATATTTCTTGGGTTACCAATGTCGAACTCCACCTTGAATCTCTTGTTTTATCTGAAACCGTTAAAGAGAATAATACTTCAATGCCTCAAGAAAAGGCTAAATCGCTGATCTTTCACAAAAGAAACGTTGATGAAAGTATTGTTTATGACTATGCCAACATTAGAGATCGTAAAGAGCTATAAAAGTATCTGAAAGATCGTTTTGATAATCAGAAAGACATAACACTTCCACTTATGAATGGCAGAGTCTGAGTTCTAAGATTTCGACAGTGATGAATTACAATTCTGATATGTTAGGAAGTGTGGCCAAAGTGAGATATTGTGGTGAAATGATCATTGAATCTCAAATTCTTGAGAAGACATACACCACATTCCACAAGAGACACATTACCTTGCAATAACAATATAGGTTGCGGAGATATGCCAACTTTTCAGATTTGATTGTGGCGTTTCTCATAGAAGAAGAGAACAACGAACTTCTAATCAAGAATCACATGACTCGTCCTACTTGTTCTAAAGAGCTTCCTGTAGCAAACACATTAAATGCGAAGAAACCAATGAAAGAAAATAAGGCTTTTTGGGCCGTTTTCGTCAAAACTACCGTAGACAAGAAAGGAAATACAATCCACAAGATAGGAAGTCATTCTGATGGATCCGCTCTGAGCAATTCCCTAAGGGAAAATAACACCAAGTAAATACCTCCTAGAAGCGAGAAGATGCTTGTTGCAGATGAGTTATTAAGGGACATTTGTCTCGTACATATGCCATACCCCTGCATACCTCTGTGCCTCTATACAAAAAGTCCGTCAAAGGCAAAGAAAAGGAGGTAAACTTTATGGAACTTTCTGAGGGTACATCTCGATGCGTCAGACTTTGTGAATGATTTCGAGGAGACCATTATCACGGAAGCTTAATTAAATGTCCATCATCTGACTCTTGAAATTCCACAGTTATACCATTATTAATTATTACTTGTGGTAGATTTATGTATAATTATTGTGTGCTTTTCACTTGTTTATGTATAATTACTGTGTTCTTAATGTTTGCTAATGATATATAATATTTTGTGAATAATATTATCCTTTGTTCGGAAACTCGCTAGGTGATGCGCGTGCGGCGCACCAGGGTCTAGCGATTTATTAAAAACGTGGGAAAAAATCGGGGAGTACTCGAAGAGGAATTTTTTATGTTTATATATATATAATACAAAATATGTATAATACATGTTTATTTCGAGAACACTAAAAAAATAAGATACACATATTCAAATATACCAAAATAATTTCATAATCTAAAATATTATATAAATATATTGTTTCATTTAAACTACCTATCTCAGATTTATTAAAAACCATATTTTTCATGGCAAAATTAAAATCACATTTTATCATCTATATCAATTATAAACTAAAAACACAGAGTTATAAATTACCAAATTTTAAAGCCCATATAAGGCCGAGTCAGCTAAAATATGGGATATAAACAACAGCAAAAAAAATAATAAAAAGAGATACTTCAGTATCTCATACCTCCCACATCGCTTAGTTATGAAAATGGAAAAGACAACCAACCAGTATAAATAAGGTGTTATAAATATTGTAGTGATGTCCATATGGAAAGTCCTAGATATACTTGTTCCCCACTCCAAGTTAAGCTTTGTCTCCAAGCTATTGTATCCTATATAAGGAGATCATTATTCATGGAATAAGACACACTAATTCCTCTCTTCTCTTCTCTTCTCTTCTTTATTTACAACACGTTATCAGCACGAGACTCTAAACCCTAGCTAAAATCCAGCGAGCACAAAATCCCTAATTTCAGCCGCAACTTTAAACCGTCATATCTCCCTAACCGTAAGGATCCAGACGGCGAGTAATATATCAAATTGAAGCTCTTGACGAGACGAATCCAGCGCCGCAGACCACGCATCAATCCGACTCCAGACGCGCCGTCACCTCCCAGTGCAAGCCGTGCCGTCAAAGATCATCCAAAACCCTAATAGCCGCCAACTCCTTATCTCTCTTAATTTCGATTTCTATTGTTCTTAGATCTCATACTAATCCAACTTTGAAACTTTCATTGTTGATTATTTAAGGTTTCTAAAAGAGGAACCAAGGAGAAAAGATCGGCAAAGATTAAGGTAAGATCTCAAGAACCCTAATCTTTACTTGTGGTTCAAGCAATTCGGATTTCAAACTTCTCTTCATCTAAATTCCGATTTAAAAATTTTGCGATTTGATTTGGTTGATTTTAGTTTTTGTTTATTTTAAAATCAAAACCCTAAACCCTTAATAGTTTTACATGACTTTAGTTTTGTATGGACAACAAGTGATACCCCTTTAAGGATGACACGCTATATGTCCAAACAAAATTTAAGGTCAATGTTTAACCTAATCCTAAAAACAGATTTGAATTTTAAACCCTAATCCTTAAAGTTTAAATCTGATTTTAAGAAACCCTAAACCCTAAAATATAAAGCATGTGATTACATGACTTTCGTTTTGTATGGACAACAAGTGATACCCCTTTAAGGATGACACGCTATATGTCCAAACAAAACATAAGGTTAATGTTTTCCACATCTTTTGGTCGATGATGCACACCATAGTGTGGCTAGACCATGATTTTCTTTTAAGTCAATGATGCATACCAATAGGTATGACTAGACCATATGAAGTAAAGGTCGATGATACGTACTCTTAAGTACGATTAGACCATAAAACAAAATCAATGGTCGATGATGTTCACCCTCAGGTGCAACTAGATTTTTCACCTATGATTCACGGTGATCATCCACGATGATCCGCGTTGATCTATGATCCATGATGATCCTCGATGATCCGCGATAATCTACGATGATCAGTGATCCAAGGTGATCCACGGTGATCCTCGATGATCCACGGTGATCCACAATCACCGGTGATGGATGATGCGCACCACAGTGCAGCTAAATCACGATCCGTTTTATTTGGTCGAGGATGTGTACCGAATGGTACTACTAGACCATTAAATCGCATGGGTCGATGTAGCATACCATATGGTATGGCTAGACCATGCACTCGTCCATCCCACTATTTTCAAGGGATTTATAAATCAAATAAGTTAATTAAGTGATGGATGAGTTATGAGAAAGTAAATTTCTAAAGAGAATGCAAACTGGCCGTATGGCCCTCTTATTTGTTTGCTGGCAATGTGATTTAATTGTGTAATAGCCGAATGGCATTGGTCACACAAGCCATATGGCTTTATTGTTTACATACTGGCCGAGTGCCTTTTATTTCTTGGATAGCCAATGGCATCAGAAATTGTATGTACTAACACAAATCATTTTGATATGATTCAGATGTCGAGACTCCATCACTCGGATTACCCAGCCCTTGATCTCAATGGAGACAATTACCTTGATTGGGCGATGAACACTTCAGCCGATTTAAAGTCTAAAGGACTTGGGAAGTGTATCAAATACGGCAATGATACCCTTGCATATGAAAGGCGTAGAGCTGTTTTGATAATGAGAAAGCATCTCGTGAAGGATCTGTATGATGAGTGCAGTTACATCAACGATCCTTACGATCTCTGGTCGAGATTGAACACCATGTTCTTCGAGCCATTACTAGATGAGTCCATGAAAGAATGGAAGGCTCTGAGGTTCCAGGATTATGAATCCGTGGATGACTATCACTTTGATCTTATGAGAATCACCTATAGTCTTAAACTATGTGGTGTAGTGATAACAAACTATGACTTGTTAAGCAAGACTCGTGACACGATCCATTCAAAGGAAGTGTTGTTATCACAGAAGGCTAAAGGTTTCACAACCTATTACGACCTTCTCTCATACCTTTCAGCTCTTGAGGAAAAGAAGCAGAAAAGGAAAGTCAACCTCGACAAACTCGACTATGTTATGGAGATAAGTGCCGAGTATCAATGTGAGATGATATACGGTGATGCTGAAGAAGCTAAGAAAAGAAAATTCGGGTGGACTCATATAGATGATGAGATTGGTTTATTCATTGAATAGAGAACCAAATGTGAGCCACGTCCAAGATGTTATTATGGACTGGCCGGCTATTGTTTAAGCCTTTTGACATTCTGATTTCATACTTATGATTTGGTGTTTTCTTTTAAATATAATTTGTCATTCAAATTTCATAGCATTAATAAAAGTTTTTCTTTTATCTTGATTGATTTGCTTGAAAAATATTTTTGATTGACAAATGAGAATGAAAACTCGAGAAGAGTATGTCTAGACCACCACGCCTAAGGCATGGCCTTAAGAGGCACGAAATTTATCACCTAAGACCCATTGAGAGAGACCCAAAATCCCCACTGACCGTGGACAAGGATACCACAATAACCGTGGTTGTAGATCCAATCATGGTCGAGGAGGGAGTAAAGGTCGAAATGGCATTACAAGCCACATCAAAATGGTTTCAATAATAAACCAATGGGCAAAGCAAAAAAAAAGGAAATGTTCCTTTAGCTAATGAAAATCGCCAAAGGCATACATATAAAAGAGGTCGAGACTACATTCTCCCTACTGATCTAATACTATGCTAAGGATCAGTGTGATAAGGCATAAAAGCCTAGGTAACCAGTAAGGTTCACCAACGAATTTATACACTTTATGGCATGACCGGATTAGCCATCCTGGTCTGAACTTGATTAATAAGGCACAAAGAGTTATCCCATAAGATCTCACGTTGTGAAACATGTACACAAGAGAAACTCAGTAGGCTTCATTGTTCCAAGCAACACGAAAGTATAATCTGATCATGAGGATAGTGAGAACAAAACCCGTGATCATGACCAGACCACAAATTCGTGTATCATGGTCTAAAACCATGCTGACCGTCCATGCATTACGTTTAAGTGAGGACAAACAAACGTACTTTATAGCATGTTCATGAGGGGGAGAATAAACACTCCGTGTGGTCCATGACCATACTATAAAACCCGAACATGATAAGCATGGCTGAAGGCCATAAGGCATTATAGCTTGGTCGTAAAAGGCATAACCTATAAGGTTGAGACTTCAAAAGTCTATAAGCTTGGGTACACCACAAGAATACATGTATGAAAGATAAGATACATCAGGCCATATAAAGTGAGCATAGATATTCCCGTCTAAAGATGATAAAGGGTCATAATCCAGATATAGACCATCCTAAGAGTCTATGAATAAACCACCACATACCTATGTGCCATATAGGATGGAATACCTCATCTAAGGATGAGATGAAATTCGGGAATATATGTTGGATAAGAGAACATGATCTTTCTCCCACGAATTCAATGAGACCATGAGCCAAACAAAGGTGATCATATTGTGGCCAAGGTACACGGATTACATACAAGATGAATCCGACTATCCAACATCATGGAGAAAGCTATAAGCTGGTAAATAGAAAGTAAAAGTGGAATGGTTTTAACCATCCAAGTCTTGGCAAAGATCCTCGGACCAGATATATATATATACTGGACGTTCATAAACAAAGAAAGAATGATAGCCAGACAGACCCGAAAGAATGACTAAGTCATACCAGTTTAGCACCACTATATAAATGTCCTAGTAGAGACATAATCAAGTTGCTGTAAAAGTCTATACAAGATAGACCAGAATGTTCCATATATAATGAACCACGAATAGAAAAGTTAAGGTGCTCATAATGATAGATTCGGGTTCATGAAAGAGAAACCATACTAGACAATGAGATAAGACCGGCCGGTCCTAAGGTACAGGTATCATACAATGTAGCCTTGCAAACTACAAAGTATTCAATGATCCTGATAATAATAAAATCTCAATCGATTGTGTCATGTCTAGAACGCGATAGAACGCGATGGAACATTATATAAGGTGTCGACACATACACACACTCATAAGTGATAAAGAGAAAGCACTTGAGCATAAGAGATATGCGAGGATCACTAACCCACGTAAGAGTACTCATAGAATGAGACGTGGAGTTAAACCCAAAGAATGTATGAGATGGGCGTATTGGCCAAATACATAAGTGAGACGCCATCTAACCAGTGAACAGATGAGTCTTGTGAGGAAAAGAAAATCGTGAGCAGTAGAACATGAAAGTACAGACAAGTGGTCGTACATGTTGCTACATAAAGCATTCAATGGAATGGCTTGATCACACAAGGATACTCACAGGGACTAAGGAACAAGGAAATAAATTCCTAATGTGGTGAATGCTACTACCCAATATCGAAATCTGGACATCTAAGAAAGATGTAGTAGACATTGGATATCTCACTGGATATAAAGGTAATATAAGATACCTTGAAAGATGAGAAAGAAGTTCTCATAGAACAACATCGTTCCTGCGTTGTTCATGGACTGAAATGCAGCTGCATGCGTGTATGTACACACGATATGATAAGACTAAGTGATGCTTAGTAGAAAGTTCTATAAGAACGTTTCTGATCAGTCCATATAGTAGTCAATATATTCCTTGTGTTTATACTTAAAGAAAGGATGATTAAGATGATTGATTCTTGGAGAGGCTATGAAGAGACTACGATGATCTATAGTAGAGATCATTAGCCGTATATGAAGGTTGGAATCTATGATCCAACATACCAAGAATAGATTGGTCAAATGGTCTGAGAATCCATCAGATTCACGACCAAAGGGAAAAATACCGACTAGGATCATGTCCGACCTAGTTCGACCTTAATCATCATTGGTCCCGACCAATCCATCCCGTCCAGCTTGTTCCGACCAGTTCCTCTAGGTCTTAAATCCGACCTAAACCATCCAAGTGAGAGGAACGTCCTATTGACCAAAAGGTGGTTTAGTTTTGATTAAGCTTCAAACTATAACACAATAGTCACTTCATGAACAGACCATGGACATATACTAAAAGTTCATAAAGAGTTTTGGTCAAAGGATATGAATAAGATATATAGTGGACAAGAACATAATCCGGATGGATTATGGATGATGTCATGATCCGGACAGATCATGGACATACAAAGACATTCATGGTCGAATTTATCTAAGAGAGATAAACCATATGATCCGAATGGACCATGAATATCATGAAAGCATTTTGCTGATGCAGGTTACTAATCCGACCCACACAGTGCTAAGTCCCAAACTGGTTATGTTTTCACATATGGAGGCATGACCATTTCATGGAGATCAGTCAAGCAGACTATATCAGCCACATCATCCAATCACTCGGATATATTGGCGATCCATGAAGTAAGCAAAGAGTGTGTCTGGTTGAGACTCATGACACACCATATTCGGACATCATGTGGGATCACGGATGGTAAAGACGAGCCGACCGTTCTTTACGAAGACAATGCGGCCTGCATAGCTCAGCTCAAAGATGGTTACATCAAGGGTGACAAGACTAAGCATGTTCTCCCCAAGTTCTTCTTCACCCACGATCTTCAGAAAGAAGGAGAGGTCAAGGTACTCTAAGTCAGATCCAGCGAGAACTCAGCCGACCTCTTCACTTAGGCATTACCAACATGCACGCTCAGGAAGCTTATGCAGCAGATTGGTATGCGATCACTGAGAAGCCTTCAGTGATGTTCACTTCAGGGGAAGTAATGCGGCTGTACTCTTTTTCCTATCCATGGCTTCCCGTTTTTACCACATTGGGTTTTTGGGTTTACCATGGAAAGGTTTTAACGAGGCAGTATTCCAAACGCATTACAAACTCTAGACGGTTATGGCATTACAATCTCGGTTTTTAACGAGGCAGCATCTACGGCGTTTTGAAAGCACTTCGACATATTGGACATCAAGGGGAAGTGTTATAAATATTGTAGTGATGTCCATATGGAAAGTCCTAGATATACTTGTTCCCCACTCCAAGTTAAGCTTTGTCTCCAAGCTATTGTATCCTATATAAGGAGATCATTATTCATGGAATAAGACACACCAATTCCTCTCTTCTCTTCTCTTCTCTTCTTTATTTACAACATAAGGTACGTCCT
>NC_079515.1:13290004-13325764 GCF_000801105.2 Raphanus sativus
CCTAGAAGAATTATGACTGACACAAAAGCAACATATACATATTTTAAAACAAAGAGAATAAGATAACGCCACAACTTTTGACCAGAGCATCACACAAAAATCAGTGAATTTCTTAGAATAAGATTTCCAATGATGACTTCTCTCTCCACTGTTAGTCACTCCATGTTTGTGTTAATAGGGCGAATATGCTTCGCCTCCGCCGCCAGACTCACGGATCTATGTCGATGCTGCCTCCTCTGGTTGTTGCTGCTCATCTGTAGTCATCTACCGGCTTTCTTCGTCTTACCAAAACTCAGTGTTCAGAAAATCTCCAGATCTGAGATTTTGCTCTTTAACCGGCTCCCCTGCTGTAGTCACCATTGTGAACAGACTTCGTGAACTCTATAAGCTATCACATCTTCTCCCAACACAGTCTCTTCTCCATGGTTCTCAGTTACCACTCTAAGCCGTAAACTCTGTTTGCACAACTCGTTCTCGTTTTCCAGATCTGAAAGCATGTGCTTCACCACCGCGAAGAGGCCTTTCATCGTCTACAACCCAACAGCAAGCGGATACTGATGGTTCTAACGAGTCTCACATCTCCCTCTTCTCTCTTCATTGATGTGCTCTGAATCAGCAGCAGAAACAATTAAGAAGGTTTGGCTTATGGGCTTGAGTTTTAAAACGAAATGGACTTGATGATTTATGAAATATGTTTATGGACATGCTTTAACCACTAACAAGAAAACACGCTGATACTGAGGGACTTTTTCCTCGGTATGTCGTCGGAATAACCGTATTCCGACGACATACCGAGGAAAAAGTCTCGAAAAAAAAATTCCTCGAAATTTCATTTTCCCTCGAAATTTCCTCGAAATTTTTGTGACGGAATTTCGAGGAACAACAATTCCGAGGAGATTTAGAGGACAGGCGTTCGTCGAAGTGGTCGTCGATATATATTGAGGAATCATTCCCTCGGTATATACCGAGGATTATACCGAGGGAAGAGCCCTCCGAAAATTTTCGAGGAACTCAGTTCCTCGGAATATTCCGGGACAGTTTCCTCGAAAATTTTCGAGGAACGTAGCCCTCGAAAATTTTCGAGGAAACTGTCCCTCGGAATATTCCGAGGAAAACTTCCTCGGTATATACCGAGGACAGCTGTTCCTCGGAATATATTGAAAATAATTTTTTTTTTTAAAATTATTTTTGAAAAAAAAAAATATTTTTAAAATTTAAATTTGAAAATATAAAATAAAATTTAAATTGAAAACATATTATCTAAATTTCAAAGTCATACAAATCAAAATAAAACATTTCGAGTTTTTGAAAGAAATTAAACTACGGGCTTTGGACGTTTGGGTCTGGCATGGTCGGGAGCTCCACGTTGGCGTTCGGGTTCATGCTCCTCATCATCGCCATCATTTGCTCGTTCAGCTTCCTCTGTGCCTCCCAGCCCGCCTCTTGACTCGCCACCATGGACTCCAACGCAGATATGCGAGCATCCTTGTCCCTCATCTGACTCAGAAGGACTTCTTGATCAACAAAGGACGGTGGTGCAGAAGCAGACGAAACCGAGTTGGACCGACGAGCCAAACCGAACAAACAGCCCTTCTTCTTTGGAACCGACTGAAAAAGAAAGTGTCAAATTTAAATAATATAAAAAATGAATTGAACTTTAAAAGAAGAACTTACCGCTTCAACGATTTGGTTGATCCGAACCCGAGGCAAGCCGGTCGATCCCGTCGAATCGTCATCCTCGTTTGAAGCTGAGACACTTCCTCTTCCATCTGACTGTCGATGAGGGTGACCACATCCCTCACAACACCATCATCAATCTCGCCGGTCTTCTTGTAGGTATACGCCGTCTTTATTAGGGTGAGATGATCAACCGGCTCCCCCTCATTTTCTTTCGCCTTGAAAAAAACATAAATTAAACAAACATTAGTAATTAAAAGAAATGCACACAAAAAATTAGAATCTTAAATAATATAATAAAAACCGACAAGCTTACCGAGCGATCCCCAGACTGACTAAAGATTGAGCACCCAAGTTATGGATGTACATGCCCTTCCCCTTACGGTCGCTCTTGCGGTTGGTGGAGTTGGTGGAAGAAGTTGCTCTCACTTCGTTCTTACTCCAATGCACACCCAACTCCCGCCAGACGTCGGGGTCCATCCCCTTTGGAACCTTTAAAAAAAAATGTTAAATAAATAAAAAAATATTTTAATAAATTAAAAAATTGTTTCATAGATAAAAACCAACCTTGTTTATTTCCCACTTCTTCTTCCACGTGTGGATCTGCTTCCCATAGTTGTCCAACTTTATGGACGAAGTGGTAATAGATAAACAACGTATCATCGGCATTCCAGTTGAATTCTTGCTGAAAATAAAACACAATTAGTAGAAAATTAATATTAAATATTAAAAAATAAGTAAAAAAATAGAATACTTAGCACAAACTGTTGAAACCACATATGCTGCTTCTCGAGAGGAAGTCGGTGAAAGTCGGATGTCCATTGTCGAGGGCCGAGTACATCATACGGTTGATCCATCCGCTGATCCCGTTCCCGGATCGGTCGAACCTAATAAAAAGAACTAATTATTTAAAATGAATCAAATTTTAATGAAAAAGTAGGTTTAATTACCATGTCTGACCCCTCCACATGATACTGGGTGAGATATAGAAGATGGTCACGACCCGGCTGTCGAATAAACTCCGCAACTCTCAGAATTGCCGGATGAGCAGGAGCAGGAGCAGGAGCAGGAGTGGGTGCCACACCGGGAGCGGGAGGAGAATGAGAGGGAAATGGAGAGGGAGATGTATGGTAGGAGCTGTGGAGCGATGCAGAACCCGAAATGGAGCCGTTCCCCGTACCACCACGACCACGACGCTGTCGAGAGCGGGTCTGTTCCTCTTGAGACCTTTATATAAATAATTTTTTTAATATATACAATTTTTTTTAATTTGTTAATATATTAAAATTGTTTAATAATAACAAAAAAAGTTTAAATATATAAAAAATAGTTTAAATATTTTAAAATTATTAAATGATTACAAAAAAGTTTTAAATATATTAAAAATATTTTTAATATTTAAAAATTGTTTAATAATTACAAAAAAAGTTTTAATATATTAAAAATAGTTTAATAATTACAAAAATAGTTTTAATATATTAAAAATAGTTTAATAATTAAAAAAATTGTTTTAATATAAAAAATAGTTTTAAAAATCAAAAAACGTTTTAAAAAATCAAAAAACGTTTTAAAAAATAAAAAAACGTTTAAACAAATTATAAAAACGTTTTAAAAAATCATATACACATTTTTAAAATCAAAAAACGTTTTAAAAAATTAAAAAACTTTTTCAATTTTAACCAAAACACAAAAAAAAAATAAAAAAAAAAATATAACAACAATCCAAACATGCAAATCCTAAGCTATCCATTCAATCCTAGAATTTCCTTTCTAACAACCTAAATTTCGAGATCTATGAAGAGAGGAAGAGAAGAGAGATGAACTTACATGGGAAGAGAGGAGAGGAAGAGAGGAGAGGAAGGAGGCCGAGAGGAAGAGAGGAGAGGAGAGGAGAGGAAGAGAGCCGCCGCGCAGGAGAGGAGAGGAAGGAGGCCGAGAGGAAGGAGGCCGAGAGGAAGAGAGGAAGAGAGGAAGAGATGAGAGAAATGGGGAAGAGAAGAATGAAAACCTAATTTATGAGGGTCCGACGGAAAGGGTCCCCTCACAAATTTTAATGTTGGTCGTCGAAATTTCCTCGAAATTCTCTTATCTGATTTTCGCGAAAAGTTTGGCGGCTAGGGTTGCCGGGTTATGAAAAACAGTCCGAGGACAATCTTCCTCGAAATTTCCTCACAATATTGTGAGGAATTTCGAGGAAAGAGGGTTTGGGGTTTTGAAAACATCAATTTTTTTCCCTATGTCATTTCTTATACAAATGTAATTCATAATAATGAGGTTTCTTTGTATAGATGATCATAAACAATGAAATAACACAATTACAAAATTATTGTAAGTATTTCCTTTAACGTTTATTAAAATGTATAAGTGTTTATCTTATGTTGTGTGTTTTCGTCTCAATCCGCAAAAACATTGTTTTCGGTTTAAAACCCTAAAGTTTGACTTCATAATCTGGCTAAGACACTTAATGAAGGTTATAGACGTGTTATTCAATCCGCAAAACGTCGTTTTCGGTTTAAAACCCCTTGTTCCTCGAAATTCCCTCGAAATATTGTGAGGGAATTTCGAGGAACTACCAAAAATTATGTTGGTCGTCGAAATATCCTCGTAACCTTTCGAGGAAATTTCGAGGAAATTTCAAAAAACTATGTGTTCCCTCGAAATTTCCTCGAAATATTTCGAGGGAATTTCGAGGAACAAGGTGTTTTAATCAAACAAACCCCTAAACCGTTAAGGGTCATTCCGAGGAAATTTCGAGGAAATACAAAAAACTATGTTGATAGAACCCAGGACGAGGATCAGTCCATTAGAGCCATCCAGCATGGAGATCAGGACTTCTGAACATTTCAACCGAGGTTCATGCACCCTTGGGTAGCGCATCGGGCAAAACAAACATGCATGGCTTGATCATGGGAAGCAGTAATGATATATGTTCATTGTTTGACTCATATCTTCCAAATCACGAGGCTTCTACGCATGAAATCACTTGGAGAATGTGCCCAGCTCAATTACGGAGCTCCTCGAAGAGAATCAGATCAAACAGAGTTCAGATGTGGGAGTTATGCAATTTACAAATCAGGTGATCTTGCGTTCTCGCGAATTCGGGCCGTGTGGAGCATCCCGCCAACATCCAGATCCTTACCGCCATGGACCTGATCAACATGGATGAACCTGGACATTATCTGAAGGGTTTCCTTGACCAGTCCACCTAAAAATCACCACTTTGACTGGTCTTCATCATTTTCCACAACCTTGACCAAGACTACATCAATTTCTACAATTTTGACTCTCTAATAATTATCTAGTCAAATGTTGTATTTTCTAGACATCTTTTTCCGCACTTTATTTATTCCTTTCTTTGACTACATCTAGTATAAATATGTAATCTCTACAAGGAATAAAATCAGTTCATTTTGGTTGTTTATTTCTTTGTTCTTCTTCTCTGAGTGAGAGAGAGTTCTTTAGCTAGTTCATCGGTTTGAACCGGCTTGTTGATTTGGTGGTCAGCCAATCATCTTTGTGTGTTGTTTGGTGGTTAGCCAACACATTCATCCGTTCTTTGGTGGTTAGCCTTAGATCGAAGGTATATCAAGAGCCATTCCGCACCTCTTGACGATCCATTCATTCCATCCCAGTTCCGGAAGTGCCTCGCCTTCTCGGTTCATATCCAACATCCGGCTAAAGTGATCCTTCCCAATTTTGGGTCTATCATTTGGTATCAGAGCCACTTTTGGCTGGTTTGTTTTCTATCTTCTTTTCACCTTCTCATCTCTTCATCATTTTCTTTTCTTATTTATTTTTGGATTCGGGCTGTTCCTTTACTCCCTTCTGATCGCCATTTTAAAAAAAAAAAAGAAAAAAAGAAAAAAAAGTAAAAAAAAAAAGCAAAAAGTTTTTGGCTTGAATCACTTCCGAAGAGAAATCCGGAGGGAGTGGTGGAAGAGAAATCCTGCTGGCTGAAGAGAAACCCAGCCTTAGGACAGTTAAGGCGGATCCACACAAAAAAAATCTCTTTCTTTCTCTTTTCTTTCTCACAAAGTTTGTTTTGGGTTTTGATTGCCGAATTTTGACTGCCTATCATCCTTTGAACCAGTGAAAGAACTTTGAGTGACCATCTACAAATTGTGAGCTTAACACTTGAGAGTTTGAGGATTTTTATTTGCTAACGTTTGTTAAGTGTTTTCAGGATGTTTGGACTTCTTAAGAAATCAAAACCACAACAAGACGTCTACTTTCCCTTTAAAACTGTTTTTGAAAAGGAGCAATTGATTTTTGATAAGAAACAGTTTGCTTCTAATGGGTTTGATTTTGTGCAGAAACAAAGGAAGAGACAAAACAGGTCCAATGATGATGAGAAGTGGGTCAAAGGTGGAGATCGTCCTTCATCAAAGCCAAGAGAAGCAACCGTGATGTGTTTGATCAAAATGAGATTCATACTTATGCAAGCTTGGAGAAGATGTTGCATAAGGCAATTCATGCTATCCGGCAACTCAAAAAGAAGGGAAATCCCAACACTTCTTCTACACCAAAACAACAATGTAAGTTTCTTCTCTTTCAAATTCTGATTTGAAAACTAATGTGCCTTCTTTTGATAAAAGCAAAGCTGTGAAACCCACAAGCAAAGCTCATTCTACCAGGTGCTTCAAATGCAATATGATCGGTCATTATGCTAACAAGTGTCGGAAGCAAAAACCGTTGGTGATTTTGAGAATGAGAACGTTGAAACCGAACCAGAAAAGGAAGAACCTTTACCAATTTTCAATGACTTCACACATGAGCCAATGGAGGGGCTAGATGAAGAAAAACCGTGGTCATCAAGAAGGATCTTCGCCCATTCACAAACCGGACCTAACTCAAGGTGAGCCATGTTCTGATTATGGTTCTTTTGCTTATAATCTTTTTTCTTTTAATGTTTCAGATTTGAGGACAAATCTTTTTGAAGAGGAAGGGAATGATAGAACCCAGGACGAGGATCAGTCCATTAGAGCCATCCAGCATGGAGATCAGGACTTTCTGAACATTTCAACCGAGGTTCATGCACCCTTGGGTAGCGCATCGGGCAAAACAAACATGCATGGCTTGATCATGGGAAGCAGTAATGATATATGTTCATTGTTTGACTCATATCTTCCAAATCACGAGGCTTCTACGCATGAAATCACTTGGAGAATGTGCCCAGCTCAATTACGGAGCTCCTCGATGAAGAATCAGATCAAACAGAGTTCAGATGTGGGAGTTATGCAATTTACAAATCAGGTGATCTTGCGTTCTCGCGAATTCGGGCCGTGTGGAGCATCCCGCCAACATCCAGATCCTTACCGCCATGGACCTGATCAACATGGATGAACCTGGACATTATCTGAAGGGTTTCCTTGACCAGTCCACCTAAAAATCACCACTTTGACTGGGCTTCATCATTTTCCACAACCTTGACCAAGACTACATCAATTTCTACAATTTTGACTCTCTAATAATTATCTAGTCAAATGTTGTATTTTCTAGACATTTTTTTCCGCACTTTATTTATTCCTTTCTTTGACTACATCTAGTATAAATATGTAATCTCTACAAGGAATAAAATCAGTTCATTTTGGTTGTTTATTTCTTTGTTCTTCTTCTCTGAGTGAGAGAGAGTTCTTTAGCTAGTTCATCGGTTTGAACCGGCTTGTTGATTTGGTGGTCAGCCAATCATCTTTGTGTGTTGTTTGGTGGTTAGCCAACACATTCATCCGTTCTTTGGTGGTTAGCCTTAGATCGAAGGTATATCAAGAGCCATTCCGCACCTCTTGACGATCCATTCATTCCATCCCAGTTCCGGAAGTGCCTCGCCTTCTCGGTTCATATCCAACATCCGGCTAAAGTGATCCTTCCCAATTTTGGTTCTATCATATGTGTTCCCTCGAAATTTCCTCGAAATATTTCGAGGGAATTTCGAGGAACAAGGTATTTTAAATCAAACCCCTAAACCATTAAAGGTCATTCCGAGGAAATTTCGAGGAAACCCTATTTTCCCTCGGTATTTCCTCGAAATTCATAAAAAAAAAAAAATCTACTCTGATTCCGAGTCATCATCACCAGATGAATCTGAATCTAGATCTTGGTGAAACTCTCCAATAATGGTTCATCCTGTGCGTGAACGACGGCTTCCTCTGCGAAGTCGGTGAAATCTACTACAAGGCCAACTCCTGCTACATCTTCTGCTGCACTTAAGTTACTGGATGTGATTGGTTGTAGTGGGTCTTCCAGCTCAGAACTCCCCTGAACTCGGCCTCTCGGGTTGAGTCTGGTAACAGTAACCCATGGATCATCTCTGTTCCTTACCCAGGGGTACTTGATATAACAAACCTGTAACATTTTAAAAAATGTTAGTACAAGTTTAAATTATTACACATGATGACCAATCATTCTGAATAATTAACATTTACTTACCTGATCGGCCTGAGAAGCAAGAATGAAAGGATCATAATATTGCAGCTTTCGTCTCGAATTTACTGATGTAACACCAAATGCATCTGTTCTCACACCTCGATCTGGAGTGATGTCGTGCCAATCACAATAGAAAATAGTACAGCGCAATCCAAGCATGCCCAAATACTTGATTTCCAAAATCTCATGTATGTGTCTGTAGTATACATCATCTCCCGATGCAGAACAAACGCCAGCATCATAGGTCGTACGCGAACGTTTCGTCTTTTCAGTTGTGAATGCATATCCTCGAGTACAAATCTCGGATATGACTTCACAACATAGTTTGGTCCAACCACCATCTCGCGTATCCAATCGTCAAATATTTCACCTCTGACCAAACCAGCAGACACCTATTAATAGCACATATATATGAATTAGTATAAATATGTGATAAATGATTTTTTAATTTGTATAAATATGTGATAAATGATTTTTTAATTTGTTTAAGGCACTCACATAAGTAAACATCCATCCAGCAAATTATCTTTGCTTCATTTCTTCTAGTTCTGCCTCTGTAGCGTATCTATATTCGAATCGCTTTTCTGCCATGAAAATCCTGTGATGACAAAAATGTAATTAATTAAGATATAAATGTTAATTTGTTAAAATAAAATTTTGTAAGATAATAAACTTACCTCTCATACTGAAGAACATCTTCGCAGTTGGTGAGCAAATATGTTTGCAAATGACTGCGCTCCTGCTCAGTAAGTCGACGGTCCTTTGATTTTCCGCTAAGTCGTCCAACATCTGTGAAAATGTCAGGAACCGTAACATGGTATGTTGCCCGTTCGCCTCTATCATCATGCCGAGCAGGTCTTCTGTTTTTGGTCTGAACTTCTGTTGGAAAGTAGTACTCAGCAAAGTTTGAAATTTCTTCATTGATCATCTGTGCGACTATAGAACCTTCCACCCTACTTAGATTTTTCACCATCTTCTTCAAATGGAACATATACCGCTCATACAGATACATCCATCTATACTGCACAGGACCACCAAGTTCCAATTCTCTTGCCAGGTGAATAACAAGATGCTCCATAACATCAAAAATGAGGGAGGAAATATCTTCTCAAGGTTGCACTGAATCACGGCTATGTTAGCCTTCAGATTTTCAATACCTTCAAGAGTCACTGATCTGGCGCATAAATCGCGGAAGAAAGCACTTATCCCTGCAATTGCTTCATGAACATTTCGTGGTAATAGTTCCTTGAAAGCAAACGGAAGTAAGCGCTGCATCAACACATGACAATCGTGACTTTTTAAGCCAATAAACTTTCATTCCTTTCTGTTCGATACAGTTACGCAAATTAGATGCGTAACCGTCTGGAAACTCCACATCGTTTGAAATTCAATCAAAGAACGCATCTTTTCCTTCTGCATCAAGTCGGTATATGGGAAAAGGAGCCCTACTATTCTCATCAACATGAAGTTCTGAACGAGCACATATATCGACTAAATCCAGTCTTGACTTCAAGTTATCCTTTGTTTTACCTTGAACGTTAAGGATCATGTTCATGAGATTGTCAAAAAAGTTATTCTCAATATGCATGACATCTAAATTATGTCTTAGCAAATGATCCTCCCAGTATGGCAGATCCCAAAATATACTTTTTGTGCCAGTTATGTAGGTTTCCAACAGCATCTACCGGAAAACGCGCATGTCCACCGATGTCTGGCGTCCTTTCTGCACCAAAATCTCTTAGTTGTGTCTTCAAACATTTCCCACTAATTTCCGCAGGTGGACTGTCAAACACCCTCTTGTTCTTCGTAAACAAATTCCTACTCCTACGATATGGATGATCAGGTGATAGGAATCTCCTGTGACAGTCAAACCAACACGTTTTCCTTCCGTGTTTTAGTTGGAAAGCATCAGTGTTATCTTGACAATATGGACATGATAGCCTTCTATGCGTTGTCCATCCAGATAACATACCATATGCTGGAAAATCACTTATTGTCCACATTAGTACTGCCCGCATTTGAAAATTTTCTTTACACGAAATATCGTATGTTTCAGCACCTTCAGCCCATAGTTGTTGCAACTCATATATTAGTGGCTGAAGAAACACATCAAGTGATCTCTTAGGATGCTCTGGTCCGGGATCGAGAATGGAGAGAAACAAAAACTCTCGTCGCAAGCACAAGTTTGGGGGTAAGTTGTATGGTGTAACAATGACTGACCATAGAGAATATTGTCTTCCACTCTTCCCATACGGGCTGAAACCATCAGTACATAATCCAAGGTAGACATTTCTTCTCTCATACGCAAAATCGGGATACTTTGATTGGAAATGTTTCCACGCTTTTGCATCTGAAGGATGTCTAATCTCAACATCTGTTGAGTGCTCCGCATACCATCTCATTCGTTGCGCTGTGCGTTCCGAAAGATACAACCTCTGCAACCTTTCCGCCAAAGGCAAATACCACATCCTTTTATATGGCACTGGAACTCTTCCATTCGTATCTTTATAACGAGGCTTCCCACAAAATTTGCATGTAGTCCGCTGGTCATCCGCCCTCCAATAAATCATGCAGTTATCGCTGCATACATCTATTACCTGATAAGATAAACCAACCCCAGCTACGAGTTTTTGAACCTGGTAGTATGAACCTGGAGCTACATTATCCTCAGGTAGAATACCTTTAACAAAATTAGCTATCGCATCCACACAGTCTTCAGCCAAGTTATAATATGTTTTAATGCCCATCAGTCTCATAGCAGATGATAAAGCTGAATGACCATCTCTGCAACCTTCGTACAATGGTTGCTTTCCAGCATCCAACATTTCATAAAATCTCCTAGCTTCTGCATTGGGTAAATCTTCCCCTCTAAAATGATCATTTATCATCTGCTCAGTACCTACACCATAATCTACATCCGCTCTAATTGGTTCTTCTAATCTAACCGCCGGCTGAGGTTCGCTAGTACTACCAAGTTCATAATCAGTTTCCCCATGATGATACCAAATTTTGTAACTTCGTGTAAACCCACTCAATAATAGATGAGTCAAAACATCTTACTCTTTAATAACTTTTCTATTTTTACAATTAGAGCAAGGACATCTTAACTTACATGTTTCTGCTTCCGGTTGTCGGCGAGCTACCCTCATGAACTCGATTATACCTTGATTGTATTCTTCCGTAAGCAATCTCGTGTCCGGATCCAAATGAGGTCGATTGATCCAAGAACGAAAATAATTTGAAGAAGACATGTTTTTTTGGAATCAAATTCGTGAGACTAGGAGAGAAGAAGAAGAAATGGAGTGAATGAAGAGGAAGAGGGGTGGCTGTATTTATAGATGAAATCCTCCCGGCATACTGAGGAAATTCTGAGGGAAACCGACACTTCCTCGAAATTTCCTCGGAATTTTTAAAATCCCCCAACGGCTCCTCCAACGGCTCTCTAACGGCTACAAGATGTCGTCGAAATATTAGAAATATCCGTCGGTTTTTTCCGACGAACGAGGTTTCCTCGGTATTCTCTCGAAAATACCGAGGAAGTTGGTCTTCCTCGAAATTTCCTCAAAAAATAGTGAGGAAATTTCGAGGAAACCACATTTCTTGGTTTCCTCGGTATCTCCTCGATATTTGGTCATAAATTTCCGAGGAACTCATTTTCCCTCGGTATTTCCCTCACAATCAGCGTGTTTTCTTGTAGTGAACTCAAAGAAAGAAATGTCCAACAAGAAAATACAAGCTATAGTCGAATAATATATCAACTTGACGGCAATTCAGAGACGGTCGACCATGCGGGAGCACGAGACCAGCCGAAGAGTTTGACGACTACAATCCTTCAATTTCGGTCAAATCAAGACATTTATGATTTTTGGTTAGATCAAAGTCTTTGGTCAAGTCTTCCTTATTTTTATAAGTTGCTAATTTCTATATTTTACTAGTCTTTTGTATTTCAATATTTTGTATGTTTTGCCTATTATATAAATGTTATTTGATCAATGAAATAAAATAAAGCTTTGAGTGATTATTTTTGGAACCTTGAGAGGAAATCTCACTTTTCTTGTTCTTGGTGTGGTTAACTCCAAGTAACTCTCTCTTTCTCGTTGGACCGGTGCTTTATTTCCGGCAACAGATCGAGGCTGCCTTTTTGTTGGACCGGTGCATCACATCCGGCAACAAATTGGCTTCGGGAATATCAGCAGTCTTCTGCATCTGCTGTGCGACCCTTCAATCCATCTATTTCTCCTTTTTGTTGGACTTGTGCGTCATATCAAGTAACAATCAGAGTTCGGGAATATCAGCAGCCTTCCGAAACTGTTGTGCGACCCTTTAATCCATCATTTCTCATTCAATATGTCTGAGATCATATCCCCTTATCAGTCCGGTCGAGTGATCCTAATTTAGGGTGTATCACTCATGGTGCTCCGTTTTCATCAGTCCTCATGATGCTCCATTTTCATCAGTCGACAGCTTTGTCTCTGACGTATCTTTCAGTCTCTCAACACCGGCCAAGCTCCCACGACACACCAACGGCTCCGTGCTCAGTCTGAACGACGAGCCTCACCGGACTTCATCACATTCCGACGGAAAAACAGATTACGGCGTCTATGGTTTCAGTGCTCACCACAAAACCCTAATATATTTTTGGGCCTTCTCTAAATGGATCTTTTCCAAAAAGTAATTGGACCATACATTTTCTCACAAGTTCTAGCTAATTCTTCAAGTTTAAGCGTCCAATGATGCGATGTTCCATTCGACAAATCCTTCCAGCTTCAACCATTCTGTTTGTTTCAATGTCAAATTCACTAATGGAATCGGAGATAAAAATAGTTTCAATCGCCTCACCATCTTGCTTATCGAGATTTTTGCTACCTGGATCTATTGAGATTCACATAGTCTTACGGGGCAACAAACACGATTATAGAGTTGTTCTCTTTCATTTAACGGATGCGCTAACCTCAGTCGGTTTTCCACTCCTCTTCAAACTGTTTTCACTAGGGTACTTCAACGTCTTTTTAGACTATTTAAAACACTTTTGAACGGTGTTTTCAAGTATTCGAATGAAGATTATCTGCGGATCTCTCTACTACGAGGTAGTTTCTTCTTTTAACATTTATATCCTATATTTTATTGTTTTCATGTTATTGTTGTTTATCTTACTATTGAGCATACCTCGGGGTGTAATCTTTGCGGGTTTGTGACAAGAAAAAAGAAACATTTTTACACTTTATTTTCTTAAAGAATTTTTATACCCTTTAAAAATCCGAGTCTCCCATTTACAAATGTCGTTACTTTGCATAAAACTAGGGTAAACCCGCCCTACGGACGGGCAGAAAAGTAAATAACTAATAATACAAATTTATTTTTAAACCTTTAATTTACTATTAACTTCAAATAGAATTAAGGTTTGGAATTGTTTTACAGCAATTTTATATTTGTATTATTCTTCATTTATAAATTATAAACTCTCCGTGAAAAGAAATTGATTGTATATTATGTGTTCTAGGAGAAAAAGTTGCTTGTGGCGTCTGTTAGTGATTGGATGTGTAGTATTCAAAAGAACTGTTTGAGCGAGTTTAACTATATATTGCATTTAGTTTATTAGAATGTGTTCTACGGAGAGATCCTTAACTTATAGGCAGTTACGGGCTTGGTCAGTTTTGTTTCGGAGTCTGAAGAATAAAGGGTTAAATATTGTTAACATAGGATATAAAAATGCAGCCAGTACGTTTGGTTGGATATGAAGTTTGGAAAATGTAGTATGTTTAGTGATTAGCTGCATTTCGTAGGCCCGTTGGAAGATTTTGTTTTTTTCTTGTTGTTTAAAAAACAAATTGTGTGAGTCGTTTAGAGGCAGCTAGTTACGTGAAATAAGGCTTTTGGATGTTGATCCAAAAAAGGCTTTTGGATTGGTTGTCTTTTAGTTAGGTTTGTGTGAGTATTAACTTGTTTGTCAAGCAATCAACAAATCTTTGACATGTTTTGTTGTAGCCAATTCGTGGCCAATTCCTTATTAGTGAAATTTAATGTTAGCGTGTAGCATAAGTTCGTAGCTAGAGAAAAAATTAAAGAGAATTTGATTTGGTACTTCCATGACTGTCGGTTATTATGTTTCTGATATGATTATATATAGCGTGTGGGAAAGGAAATAGTAGATTATTCCATAATGTCGTAAATATATATATATGTGGATAACTTTTCAGCCTAATACAACCTATCGAATAGTGTTATTTGTTTGGTCTTCAGTTTAGTCTTTTTGGGTCTATTAAGTTTAAGTCTACCAGACCTTTTGCTAAGATCCTGAAATGGTCGTTCGTTTAAATAGCTTATTTTGAGGATGGAGTAATCAACTTTTGCAGATAATGAGACTTGTCTCAGCTGAATCACAACTTTATCTCATATGGTTTTATATTCTCAACCGTATATTCTGCACTTTTTTCATTTGTGTACAGAGGGCGAGAAAAGCTCTGTTTGAACAACTCAATCTTATTGGTTCAAACCAAAGCAAAATATTTATCTAAAATCTTAGACATTAAATTCTTCCATGCTAATATGTTAAAGTGTCTTCGTATCTTGAGAAGTATTTGTCAGAAACAGTGCAATGATAACTAAAAACATCTGGGAGGAACAGAAAAATATCTTTGATAGTTTAAAAACCACAATTATGCGTAAGTATTATTATAAAAGCAACTAAAGTGGCCAGATACTGCAAACTTTGCACGTAAGCTGCGTGTGGCTTCTTGGTCAACTTAGTAAACGCAGGGTCCAGAGGTTTTTGTTGATGAAACCACTCAAAGTCGTTTCGGAACCTGGTGAGAGCTGACACCAGGCATGTCATCTTCAGGGCCATCGTTGCAGCCGTCCTAAAACCATGAATTCTGTCAACTCTTGAAAATAAAAGGACAGGATAAAATGTAATAAATTTGCAACAACAACAAAATCAGGAACTGGTGCACGTGCACGTTCACGTTCATCCAGGATGAGTGAAAGGGTAAAGGTTTGATGCTTAGCACTGAAATTATAGGGGTAGCTTTGAGCTGGAATGTGAAAGTATTACCATCAAGGTCAACAATAAAAGGTGAGAGCTGGTTATCTTCTGGGTTCTCTCACTCTCACGCCTATTAGACCAATGGTTGTAATGTGAAACTATTAACATTTTCGCAATATGGTAAATGATGTTGTGTGGTTAGATAGCGGCATATCAGCAGATGACCAGCATCAGCGGCCAGCCAGGATATTGGTGAGCTTTGTTATTTCACCATCAAAACTTACAAAAACTGATTCGTCAGTGTCATCAGCAACAGTCATCTTGACATGATACCTAATAGACGGGTACAGTGTGCTTGTTATATCGATATCTTTATAAGAATAAAAACTGAAATGGCTGTGTACCTGAGAACACCAACGACATTAGGCCGATTGCAGAACATGCATACAAAAGATGAGGCACTCCTCTAGTCCTCTGTAATTTTACTTGGAGCAAGATATGTAGCACCATCAATTTTCTGTCTTGACAGAGGTGACTTTCTCAGATCAGGTAAATTATACTCTCTGCATTTATAAATGTTGTAAACCATGAACAGAGCTTAGAAGGCTGTGATGATAAATTGGTTAAGCTCAGGTATTGTTAGTCGTTCTACCTTAGCATAGCCTCTCAACAATGAAGCTTCTGATGTATTTCCAGTGTCATTTGTGACCCACCTGCATTGATGAGAGTAACCCGTGAGAATATGGTACATATATAATTTAACAAAAACTATAATGATGGAATAAAATATGAGCGATTAGTACATACTTGTCAAAGTAGCTCTCGCCTGCTTCAGCCTCCTTGTCTAAATAGAAATGAGTTCCAGACATTGGTATTGAGGAACATACGGACTGCAAATTGAAGGTCGGTTAGTTTCCATAAATAGCGTTAGGATGAAACTCGTAACTAACAAAACAGATATGAAGGGATACCTCCTATAAGCTTCGTATTGATGCATGTTGCCACAACCCCACGTGGATCAACCTTGTAGCCTTCGATCAACATTCACTGAAGAAAAAAACTAAAATCAAACACATCATATCGGAATAGGCCGAATCTGAGGCAATTTTGGACTCAGAGACACATATTCTTCGTTCTATCATGTAAAATTATACGGATCGGATAAATTGAGAAAGATAATTGAACCAGTATTTGTCGAAGAGGCTAAAGGCTTCTTTGAACTTTTTGGCGATCTCCTTGTCTGTCAGTTGGTCCTCCGTTGACATTCCTAGCCTCCCAGAATTGCAGAAGCCTCGCCGCGACAGCGGACGAACACCTGCAGAGAGATTTGGAGATCGCGATTTCCAGAAGTGAGATACAGATCTATATACCCGTAATCGTCGACGGAACAATGCAACTGAAGAACTCTTAGTGTGAGTCTGAAATAAAGACGTAATAAACACAACACTTTCAGTTACAGAAACGGCAGATCGTCACCGTATCCGCCGTTCCAAGAGCAACGAAGAACACACAGGCGTTCGTCACCAAAAATTAGGGTTGACATATAGTTTGACGTTGGGCTAAAACAAAGCATAAAATCAAGCCCAAACGAAGCCCAAATCGACAAAACACTCATTTAAATGAAACGCAGCGCTGCTGACGTGGCGGCATGGGAGGCATCCTGTTTTTAGGTTGGAATCCGAAGTGGACATTCTGGAGAGAAGCAAAGTGTATTTTATATAAATAGATAGATAGATAGAATAGTCTCTCTCGGCTCTGGCCATTTCGATGCAGCTCAAAATGCGAAGGCGCTTTCTTTCTTCTCTCGCCGCTTCCGCCGGCAATAGTAAAACCCTAAATCACCGGAGGTGGACTGTGAAGCAGGTCACAAAATCCAACTTCAAATCCTCTCTTGATGAGTTTCGCACTTCCATCAACTCATCCGACTTCGTAGCTATCTCCCTACTGAACACCGGCTCCTACGCCGCCGCCTGGCACCGTGTCTCCGCCATTGATACGCCGCAGACGAGTTACTTGAAGGCTAAATACGCCGCCGAACGCTACCAGATATTCCAGTTTGCTCTCTGCCCTTTCTCCCTTCACGCCTCCAACCTCACCGTTCACCCGTATGATTGATTGCCCAATCCTCTCTCTCTATTTTCTTCTTCTTTACTGCAAATTGATTGATTAGGGTTTTGCAGATATAACTTCTATTTGTTTCCTCGAGATGAGTTGAAATTAGGGATGCCTTCTTATAGCTTCTCTTGTCAAGCTTCTCGTTTAACATCCATGGCTAGAGAAGGGTTTGATTTCAACACCTGTATCTATGAAGGTTCTCATTGCTATACCTCTCATTCTCTCAGTTTGTTTCTTTAGGAGTGAACTCTTAATGATAGTTTTTTTTTGATTGTGACAGGAATCTCATACTTGTCCAGAGAACAAGAATCTGCGTCCAAGTTTCTCTCAGGGAATCCGATATTACCTGATCCCATCACTGCACCTTCTTCTCCATCCACCGTAGCTGATACCGTCTTTGTTGGAAGGATAAGGTCACGCGTCAAGAATTGGAGACAGTCTTGTTTAGACTCCAGCTCAAAGACAGGAGATGATGGTGCACTTGCTAGTGTTAAGACACTTTCAGTATGAATCTCTTTTGCCTAAGTTTGACAGTTTTTTTTAATATAACGCATCTATTTTGTTGATTTTCAGATGATTTGGTGAGCTCTCTGAGGAAACTTGTGCTGGGGAGTGAGCAGTATGGTTCAAGGCTATGCTTAACTATTGATGTCTGCAGTGAGCGTCAAGTGCAACTCATCTTAGAGGTAGATAAAGCCTAGTTGATACTTGCCACCATGATTGCAGTCTGTGTCGAACTGTCGATGGTTTGGTTGATAAGTTTTTTTTTAATTTTATTTGTCACCACAGATGTTGACCGAGTTCTCTGATGATGTTGTCCCTCTACTCACCGCTTCTAAGAGCAGAGGAACACAAGCTGTTCGTACTGTCTTCATGAGTTCTAAGGAAGACAAGGATCTATTTAAGGTAGGGAGATCAATTTTATACTGATCCAGTATGACTCATAATGATGGTGTGGAGGTCTCTATAAATAAAATTTATTTTCTTGGACAGAGAGAGCTTCAAGATCTTGAAGATGAAGAGAACAGGCGAGTTCGTGGCTTCCGAGAAGTGGTTGATTTGATTTCTTCTTCACAGAAACCTGTTGTTACACAGAATTATCTTAGCGGTTATATTCTCCTTAGTTTGCACATGAATTAGCTTTCTCTCTCTCTCGTCCTCCATTGATGATAATCTTATGCTTAATGTGTTGCAGATTTCACTTCCATCCATGCCAAATTCTTGGGTCCTCTGCCTTCTAATGTTGATGGCTTCACCCGTTCACTGAGCTCAGCTTTTCCCAATGTTGTGAATCTCAGTCAACTCATGAAAGAAATTTGTCCCTTAAGTAATATAAGCAATCTACCTGCAGCTTTGTCCTCCTTGAATCGGTTCTTTGCTCCTGTGGATGTGGAAGTAGCAAATCATGGTCAGTGTTCTGCTTTCGGTGCTTTCTATAAAAACACATTAGTGACTGTTCATATGGCTTCTCTTTATCAGGATGTGCGGTTAACCCAGACGAAGGCAATCAGATGCATGGGCAGAATGTTGTGATGATTTCTCAGCTTTTTGCTAAACTAAGTACCATACAGAAATCGTATCAATCCCCTGCTCAATCAAATGAAGATCTTCAAGATTTGGATTTTGAAGAACATGCAAATTCAATCACCTCAAACGATGAAAATGTCAAAGTCTGGTCAAAGAACAGCAGGAGAGTGAGCTCTGAGAACTTGGTGTTCGTATGGGGATTGTCGAAAAAGATGACAGCTGCAATGCTGAAGAAAGTTCTGGAAAAGTCGTCACACGCTGTTTTTGCGCAAGAGTTCGATGTAAAATACATAGACAGGAGCTGTGCGGTTGTGGTGTTTTGGGAGTCAGGTTCCTCGGAGACTTTCCTCAGGGAGGTTAACAATGAAGAGCAGCTTGTTGGTTGTTTAAGAGAGATGGTCGCAGAAGGGCTAAGAGTAGCAGGTTATGAGACTTACAGGAGAGCGTGTAGATTAGGTTTCTGGGAAGCCGACTTGGCAGAAGCTCTAGACAAAACATTGGAATCTTCAGAAACTGATCTTGATTCAGACAACAAACCATCAGATATTATTTGGTCGAGTGAGTTAGCTATCAATTTTGATGAGCTATGAATAGTTTTGGTATTCACAAAACCAATGTGTAATGGATTCTTCGCCCATGTGGTTGATGATTTAATTCTTTGAAACTTCTTTCTCACTTGCTCTAAAGATTCAATTGTGTTAGCAATTTGTTAATGTGGTTTATGAAAGTAGGCTTGCTACATTTTATAAATGGTTTACTTTTGTGCAAACGTAAAAGATCTTAGGCAAGGTGGTCAACTAGTTTCTTTTACTATTTCAAAAGGGTTGTAAACAGAGATTAGTCTGTAGAAATAATACAATCTTGAGTAACAAAAGCAGCCGCCAAGGCAAGAGTTTTGAAGAAAGATTAAACTAAGGGAATAATGGAGCAAACTTCATGAAGAATTTACTCCTCCAAAAATAAGTGTATGCCGTTAGAAGTGGAGAGAACACGGTATTCTTTAGTAAAAGGCGAAAGAATAGTTCGCTTTGTGCTCACCACACGGCTCCATGAGTAGGGGGATAAGAGGCACCAGATTGGTTTTGTACATGAATCCTCAACGTGTAGTTTAAGTTTTGTTCGATGTGGGAGAAAATTTAGTCGTAAAGATTCTTAAAACTTGCCCAACCCAAAGTAGTCATATACTGGGCCGTTCCTTGACCCATGTTTGAGTCGAATATTAACTCAGATGAATATTCGTTTTTCTATTTTGTTTCAGTAAATTCGTTTCAAAATCGGATTACCGAAATCACGCCTCGACCATAAATAAATCAACCAGAGATACTAGCAAGAGAAGTTTAGATCCAAATCGTGACATTGATTTCAGCTTTGAATATAGCCAATAACCATGACCGGTTAAAGCCGGTTTATGAACCCCCTAATAATCTTGGTCTGGATTATGTCTCGAGAGCTGAGAGAGTCCCCGTACTGAGATAGTTAAGAGCGTCGGGTGAGAAGCAATGGTGACTCCGACGGCGGCTAGGGTTTCGACGTCGATCTCAGTACTTTTACGACGTAATTCTCGGCAGCTATGGTCATTAGCCTCTTCCCCCAGCTCTAATTCCATCCCTCGCCCTATCAGGTACCACTAGTTTTCCATCAAAGCATTCGAGCCCCGCTTCTATTTCTAGGATTGTTCCGAGTTCGTTTCATTTTCAGATTATGTCTTTCTATAGAAATTTCTTGCACTTGTACTATAGATTGATGTGGGAAAATAAATCAAAATGTAAATTCTGAGGAACTTGCTCTCTCTTAGGTTGTTGATGATCTTGTTATTGTTTGTATAATTTAACTTATAAAGTAGTAGCTCTGGTACTCTTTTGTGCAAGGTTTTACATAACGAAGAGTTTTGTCAAGAAGAACCTGCGTGGAAAGCTAGATACTTGACATCCTCCTGTTGCTTTCATTCTACTCCCGCCGCGAGCAACCCTGATGAGAACAGTTTGAGCCAAGATGGAGGAGGAGTAGCTTCTTCTACAAAACCAAAGAGGAAAAAGCTCAAAGGCAAACGCGCGGTTGTGCGTTGGCTCAAGTTTTTCCGTTGGAAGAAGAAGAAAGAGGTCGAAAGAATGACAGCCGAAGAAAAAATACTCAACAAGCTAAGAAAGGCTCGCAAGAAAGAGGAACGACTCGTGGAGACGATGAAGAAGCTGGAGCCTTCGGAGTCATCCGAAACGGCGCACGACCCTGAGATTCTGACACCCGAGGAGCATTTCTACTATCTCAAAATGGGTTTGAAGTGTAAGAACTATGTTCCCGTCGGGAGGCGTGGGATCTACCAAGGAGTGATTCTCAACATGCATCTCCACTGGAAGAAGCATCAGACCCTGCAGGTTGTGATCAAGACGTTTACTCCCGAGGAAGTGAACGAGATCGCTGTTGAGTTAGCTAGGTTGACTGGTGGGATCGTGCTCGATGTTCGTGAAGGGAACACGATTGTTATGTACAGAGGCAAGAACTATGTCCAGCCTCCGACTGAGATCATGTCTCCTAGGGTTACTCTCCCGAGGAAAAAGGCTTTGGACAAATCCAAATGTAGGGATGCGCTTCGTGCTGTTAGAAAGTATATTCCGAGGCTTGAACAAGAGCTTGAGTTGCTTCAAGCGCAATGTCAGGCTACTAAGGGAGAATCTCCGAGTTTAGTCAAGATTGATCATGATGATGATGATGATCAAAGGTCGGAAGAGTTGAAGAAGATTATAGAAAGAAGCCAAGAGTGTTTTGAGGATGAGCAAGAAGAGGAGGAAGAAGATGAATTGGCAACTGATTCTGATCTGTCTGATATATTTGAGACTGATTCTGAATCAGAGAACGACAAGGCAGAGCGACCGCTTTTTCTTGAGGAGTTTGAGAAATTTCCAGCTATAAACAGCAAGGCAGGAGGAGAAGTAGACTTTGGGGATCCAGGGAAAACTAAATCAAGAGATGATAAGGAGGATGAGTCTCCAGATTTTGATGAGGTCGATAAGATGTTTCTTCGGGCTGCTTCACTTTTAAAGAAGAAAAGACGATGAAGAATGACCAAGAGATTCTAGTTTTCATCATCTTAATTGGGGTACAAGTGAAGAAGAACAAAGTCACAGAGTACTATCTTCTTTCTCTCTACTTGTTCAAGGGGTTACTCTCTGTTTGAAATTTTGATAATTTGGTTATGAGAAATATGCTTGCTTCTTATTCATTTGGGAAGCTAAAATTAATCTCCAAACTAATGCAAAGCTGCTTGCTGGATTTGAGTCAAACTTGGAACATGATTGAGAAAAAAATTGAACTAAAATTCGAGTCCAAAAGTAATTTGCCTAACGTCATTGTCACGAGATGTCTACCAACGTATTCACTACACACGAGGACTTTCTTCTCCCCTCTCCCCAATCCACCAAGAAACTTGCGCTGTCCAAGAATTCCAAGCTCATGCTTCAAATCCAGTGCTACAACCTTTTTAATCCACGACAGCATTTTGGTCTCACCAATCTTATCTGTCACCCTTTATATCTCTGTCTTCCATGTAATTTCGCATTGATTTAACGCATAAAATTTGTTTTCTCTAACAATGGATCAAAACTAACATGTTTCTCTAACAGTTGTATAGTCAAAAACTAACTATAAGAATATGCCGAGCTGTTTCTCTTTTTCATCTACTAATTCAACCATATTCATTAAGGTTATTGTGGTGAGCCCACTAATCTAAACAGAGAATCAAGAATAACCAACAACAGAAAGGAATTTTCAGATTCAAGCGAGATATGAAAGTACCTTAGAAGAGAAAGAAGGCAATTTGAACATGGAAAAAACATTTTTCATGTTCAAACCATATCAGAGAAAGATGAGAATCACAAGCCGCTCTGATTTAGATGAACTTTTACACATTAAAATTGCATATGCGAAAGGAAAGTCGCCAGAACGAACAAAAAAAAATTGAGTTTTTGATCGAAGCAAGAAAAACAAACAAGCAAAACTACTCTTTGTTCTCTTGAAAGATTCGATGTTGTGAAGAAGGAAATGAATAGAGAGAGTTTTACACGAAAAATGTTTTCAAATCGATGAAATGAAATCTCGTTTGCCTTTTTGAGGGTTTATGGAATAAGAGAAATTTACGCCCACAAAACGCAATTCAACTTATCAATTACACATAAAGGCACTTTGGTTTTAGTGCATACTTTCTCTTAGTGAAATGTTTAGTCTAGCCCTCATTTTGGCGAAAGTGGTTTTGATGAATTGTCTAACCAAAACAATTGACCTCCTAACTAGATAACTTCTAACTGATCAGATTGAACAAACCGACTATTCCATAAATAATTATTATATTTTTAACTCTTATTTTAAAAGACAATTGACCTTCACTTACTTTATTTTGTAGATTCTAAGAGACAAATCCTAATTTTTGTTCTTCCTTGTCATCTTCTAGATCCAGAAACTGAAACCTTCGACAAACCCTAATCCACTTTCTAAACATTGAGATTCTCTCCGACATCTTTGGGTTATTCTACGATTATCAATTTCGTCTTTTGTTTGAATGTCTTTCCTTCTTTTATTGACGTCGTCTGTTCTCATCTTCATCGACGCCGTAGAATCTATCCTCGCCGCCGTTTGTCTCGACGCTGTCTGTCCTCATCTAGCCAGATCTGTTATACAGACATAATTAGCTTGACGGTCGCAACATCACTAAGAATGAGGCTCAGTTCTGTGGAAACGATGGCGGTGGAGACCATAGTGGAGGAAGCGATGGATACTGCAATGGAGGTGGTGGTGGTTATGGAAGCGATGGTAGAAGACGTGTGGTTGGTGGTGGTTACAATGGTGGTGGTTGGTGGAGGTGGCTGCTGAATTTTCATCCACAAAACCTTGAACATAAGACCGCGTCCACAAGATCATCATCCACAAAACCTCTGTTCTGATTGATATCTTTTTCCTGTGTCCATATGATCTCGTCCACAAGACCTCTATGCCGAATCTTCATTCTCAAAACCTTGAATACGAAATTTTTTGTCAGATGAAAGACATTTTAATAACTTTTCCAAGGTTCTCAGCCGTAGAAAACGTACGTTAGCTCCGATCTGATCTTACTTTCATATGAATTGTATAACATATAGGCTTTCTTAAGATTGAGATTTATTTGTTGAAGTTTTGTGATTTGAATTTGGATTTTTAGTATACTCATTGATCTATTGTCGAGGGATTCAGTGTGTAGTGTATGTAATGTTTCATTTGATTCGATTCTAGTCTTATTTGCAGCGAGGCAACAACTGATATATTCATGTGGAAGAACAAGAAGATTTATGGTGGTGTACTCATGGTGCTACAGATGCTTGGATTCTCTTAACCACATCACTTTGTCCAATATTTTATCTTCTAAAGTTCGATAGGATTATGACATTTTATCTTATATACATGATTTATAGTAATGATAATTACATTTTGAGTTTACGTTATTGTGCAATCTTGTGTTATATGAAGTGTTGGAGAAAACGAAAGATTGTGACATACATTTTGAACAAAGCGGAGGAATCTTATTCTGTATTAGATGAAGTTGAAGTAATTTTTGGATGTGCTAGATTTTGCACACTCTAACTGTTTCTGAATGAGGCTAAAAACTGAAAGAAACTATCCATATCCACAAAACACTGTTCATAATATGTACGTCCACAATTTGCATGTCCACATAACACTCGTCCACAAAGACGCATTCATACAAAATTTTCACAAAACACTTGTCCACATAGACGCATCCACACAAAATTGTCACAAAAACCTGACTTCAATCTCTGCTCCAACTATTTTATTTTATTCATGATTGATAAAAGAGATATACATTTAGTATGAGAACATAGTTGTTGTCTTTTTATTGATAGAAAATTATAACTTGAGAATTGTGAGGCTAACACTAGGCAAATGTTTTAAAGTTGAAGCAACTTATGGATGTGTTGGTGCTAGGGTTGCACACTAATTGGTTCTGAATGAGGTTCAAATCTGAAAGAATCCATCCATATCCACAAAAACAGTGTCCATAACTTGTATGACTACAATTTGTATGTTCACATAACACTCGTCCACAAAGACGTATCCATACAAAATTGAAGGACCAGATCTGAAAATAATCGGAAATCACCATTGTTGCTCGATCTCTTATGTGACGAGACAGAGATGGTGATGACCAGCAAGATGAGGCGTGAATCCGAGTATGACACCATGGGCTGAGCAAAACGACAGAGATAGTATGGTAGCATGAGACGGAACGACAAACTGCTGCAGAGAAGACAGAGTTAGACAGATGAATCATGGAGGATACAAAGCATCCGCTACAAAGGAAGATAGCGGTGGAGAACCGTTGGTAAGAATACAGTGGCCGGCGATTATAACGAAAGAGAAACTGCCAAGTTTGATCGTGATGAGTTGCAGTCGAAGATAAAAAAACCACGAAGAAGATGAATCCAATTTAGAAAAACATTAATCGCGTAACTATTTTCTTACCATTATATTTACATACTTTACATTAATTATAACTGAAACATGATTTAGTTACAAAGGAAGTAACCACTACTTAAAAGGTAAAGTATCTCTTTACACTAGACAAGGGTATCTACGGCAAAAAAAAGACAGCTGTATTAAGAATGTGTGTCAATTTTACAAAGTGTCTTTTACGGAGAAATAAACTCACAAAGTGTCTGTTTTTGTAAGTCTCTCATGGAATAAATAAAGTTCTTTAAAAAAAAACCTCTTAGGTTTACTCTTTGTTTAAAGTTAATAATGTTTGGTTTGATGGCCAAGTTAATAATGTTTGGTTTGATGGCCAATTTAATAATGTTTGGTTTGCCGGTCAAGTAAATAATAAAGACGGAAAACGGAAACCTTTCTTCTAAGAGAGAGGCTTCGTTTTTTTAAAACCCTAAAAGAAATATCCAAAGTTTTTTGTGTGAAATGCTGAAATACGTACTCTTTTATCAAATCTTTGATCAAGAAGAAGATTTTCGATGGGGTTTCACGTTCTTAAGCATACCTTGCGCTCTTACAGCAGCTCCCTCGTCGGCTTCTTCTCCAAATCTCACCCTCCTCTTCTCTCTGGTATTTTCTCTACTTCCGCCAAAATCTACGATGGGTTGTTTGGTTGGTAGAGATTGTTTTTCTTTTTTTTTTTTTTTCCACAAAAACTTGGTGCATTTTCAATTGGATAGATTCTCGTTTAAATGAAATGTTGAAAGCTTTGTTTTTTCTTTTCTTTTTTATCTCTCTAGTTATGACTTATGTTTTATTGTTATATATATATATATATATATATATCTAGCGAGATTGGTTAGAGCCGGAGATGCCAGTTCCATCAGATGTCTGGCTTCTGCTTTACGTGGAAAAAAGTAAAAGGGTCCTCTTTTCTTTTCTCTATTATGCAAAAATCAAGAAGCGTTCATCTTTCATTTCAATTTGGAACTCTTCTTGTGTTTCTGTAACAGCAAGAAACAGAGACTAGACGAGGCTTGTCTCGAAAGGTATCAGGAATACAGTCGCGCACTAATACAATCATGGATTTTACAAGGTACATCAAAAACAAATAATAATTTCTTTTGCTATTGCTATGCTATAATGGTTTATGTTTCTGTCTTATAAGTTCCTTTAACTCTAGTCTGTATTGTTATTTAGGCAAAGTGCTTGTGGATGGGAAAAGAGCTAGTAAAGCTGGAATGCCTGTAGCTAATGGTGTTTCCATTAAGATTACAGCTGAAGTTCCCAAATATGTATGTAGGTGATTATTCCTACCCTATCTTTTTATATGCTTTGAGATCTTCGTTTTTTTTTTGTTTTTGCCGACTGTCCTCTCTCTCTCTCTCTCTCTCTCTCTCTCTCTCTCTCTCTCTCTCTCTCTCTCTCTCTCTCTCTCTGTTGTCTTCAACTTGCAGAGGTGGGCTGAAGCTGGAAGCTGCAATAGAGAAGCTAGATGTTGATGTTTCTGAGAAAGTAGTTCTTGATTCTGGTCTTTCTACTGGAGGCTTTACAGATTGTTTGCTTCGTTATGGTGCCGCTCATGTCTATGGTGTTGATGTTGGTTATGGTCAGGTGCTAAGTCTTTGTTCAAAACATTTTTTTTTTCTTTCCTGCAATCAAAGTCTTCTAGTTAGTTAATTATATGATGGTGTATCGTAACAGGTAGCTGATAAGATTCGTAATGATAAGCATGTGACTGTTATAGAAAGGACAAATCTGAGATACCTTCCAGGACTCCCCCAAAAAGTCGATGTAGTCACACTAGATCTCTCTTTCATTTCCATTCTCAAGGTAAAGTTTGGTTCTCTTCATTTATTTTTATTTTCTTGCCACAGAATATGATTGTTATGTTTTTATAAGCCACAGAGTTTTGAAATGTAATAGGTGATGCCAGCGGTTATGAATGTGATGAATGACGATGCAACTTTAGTTACCCTTGTTAAACCTCAATTTGAAGCTCGGCGATCACAGGTAAACTCTGATAATAGCATATACTATACAAACCATCTCTGAGGTTCTTACTAACAACTTTGTTTTTCCCTTAAAAGGTTGGGAGGGGTGGTATAGTGAGAGATCCTGAAGTGCATCAGGAGGTATGTTTGTATTTCTCTGTAGCAATAAAGCCTACGTGGTAGTTACTATGTTTTTTTTATGTATGAGTGAAGGTTCTTGAGAAGATAATAAATGGTATTGAGCGCTATGGATTCACCAACAAAGGGTTTATCGAATCTCCCATCAAGGGCGCCGATGGAAACATAGAGTTCTTGGTTCGCTTCGACCGAGGGACAGTGAAATCCCAAGAAGAAGAATACTAAGACATTATTGTTTCTTTCTTCTTTCACTCCATTTCCTTGAATTAACGTTTAAGTTATGCACTTTACTACTGTTCTTTTGTTTTGCTAATGTCTTGAATCTTCAAAGATAATTACCAAACCAATCCAAGACTAATCATTTCAGAGAATCTCAGGAAGAGTATTTTGGGCTTACACATGTACTTTTTCCTTTGAATGTTGGAACTTATCATCCAATGTAAGGAAGAAATGCCTATTTCAATATGAATTTTACACGTCGTGCCTATTCCTTCACGAACTTTGTAGCAGTGCGTATTCCACACTGAACTAAACAAATTTTTTAAAATACTATATGAACTTTATGCGCCGTGTCTATTACTTCACGAACTTTATAGTAGTGCGTATTTCACATTGAACTAAACAAAAATAAAAAAAATACTGCATAGACTCTCAAAATAGTGCTTATTTCAATATTGAGCGTTAAATGTGTTAGTCATCCGTTAATTTATCAAAACAACGTCATTTTGAATAAATTTTGTGAAATTAAAAATCAAAATAAAATATAGACTCTTAAAATTTTGCTTATATATATTGACTGTCAAATGTAATAGTCATCCTTTAATTTACCAAAAACCTCTCAAAATTGTACTTATATATTGACTGTCAAAGGTATTAGTCATGTTTTAATTTATCAAAAGATTTTATTTTGGATAAATTCTATAAAATTATCCGTCAATTTGTAATTTTTTATTTTTTATAAAATCTATCAAAAATAATGTTATTTTGATAAATTAACGTATGACTAACACTTTTGATTTCTTAAACAGAAAAATACTAACACTTTTGACGGTTAGTGTACATATATATATGACTACACCTTTGATTTGCTGACAAAAAAAAGACGAACACCTTTGACGCTCAAAATCGTGATTATATATAACACCGTCAAAGATGTTAGTCTTTCTTTGTCAGTAAGTGAAAGGTGTTAGTCAAGTCATACATTAATTTATTAAAACAACGTCATTTTGGATAAATTTTTTGTAAAATGAAAAAATTAAAAAACGACGGACAATTTCATAGAATTTATCCAAAATAGTTTTTTGATAAAATCAATGATGACTATTACTTTTGACAGTCAATATATATAAGCACAATTTTGAGAGTGTATTTCATTTTTAATTTTTAATTTCACAAATGTATACAAAATGACGTTGTTTTGATACATTAACGCTCAATATTGAAATAAGCACGATTTTGAGAGTCTATGTAGTATTTTTTATTTTGGTTTTGTTCAGTGTGAAATACGCACTACTATAAAGTTCGTGAAGGAATAGACACGACGCATAAAGTTCATATAGTATTTTAAAAAATTTGTTTAGTTCAGTGTGGAATATGCACTACTACAAAGTTCGTGAAGGAATAGGCACGACGCGTAAGATTCATATTGAAATAGACACTTTTTCCTCCAATGTAATATAAAAAAGCGCAAGACACACAACGGTCATAACAAATAACAATTCTCATTTTATTGGAATGAGACTGCTCTTTAGATCCAAAACATGTCATTCAATATATAACAAGTCTTTTTCTACCTAGAGAAGCTTTCTCATCGTAATGCTTCAATGGTCTTGTAGTCTCATTAGGTCTTGCCACTGCAAAATTGAGGCAAAAAAAATAATAAACAGGGAGAGATACAAGTATAAAAAAAAACATTCATGAAAGCAGAGGGTAATACTGAGAAAACGAATCTGCATACCATATTAGGCTATGTTCTTGAATCGATTATCAGTTCCAAGAATTCTCGCTTCATAATGCAGTTCTGGTCGAAGCAACTAGGGATGCGATCGTGGTCGGACCAGTTGAGCATGCAACCGTGGATGAACCAGTCCATGTCTTGGCCGAACCAGCCGATGATGTCAAGAATGAACCACTCCAAAATGTCAAGAATAACAAGTTGAAAGTGTTGTTCAACACGTCAAAAATGAAGGTGGCCAAATCAACCTATTATCAAAGCTCAAAAAGAGATCATTGATCAAGTTGAAAACCCATTTTCTTTCTCGGTTAGAGAGAAGAGCAAGGATTAAAAAGTCTTAAGGAAACCATTTTCTGTTTGATCCAATTCAGTTGAAGGCGAGGAGTTAGTCTTTGGTCGAAATAAAGAAGCCAAGTAAAATCTTCAAGATCCGGGTCTTCTAAGAGCATCTTCAACCCAGAAACCCAAAATGAGTTTCTGATTTTTTTATTTTTATCATTTTTTTCTGAAATAATGTGAGAAACACACCGAACGCGTGTGAAAGTGTGAGAAACACACCTATTCGTTTCTGTACTCAGGCTTTTTCTCACTTGTTTCTCAAAATTTGCGGGCCCTATGTTCTATTTTTTATTCCAAGAAACTCAATGAGATACCGCATTGTGGATGGCCTAACTCGCTTAGTTTTTAGCTTAAGTCTTTCCCAATTTTTATACATTTTATTTAAGTGTTTCCATGCTTTCTTTCTCTTCTACATACACCCTTGTACGATTTCAATTGAATTTAATCATCATTTTCAATCAAACAAATCTTGTTCTAAATTAGTGATTCATATGTTCTTGTTAACAATTTAAAGGATTGGAAACACCTTCATATGCTAAGTTAATTATTTTGAGATTCTTAATGGTGAATTAAGATCAAACTTGATGACAAAAGATCTAAGTGTTAAACAATGTAATAGAAGATAACAACTTAAAAAAGAAAAGTATCCTTAAATTCAAAATCCTCGAACGCAAATGAAATGTGAAAGAAACCAAGTGTTTAGGTCTGAAAGATAGAAAAACTGAGGCAATAATAAGCTTAAGAAGTAAACAGCTAAACATCATTACGAGGCAACGAAAGCTGTGGTGATTTACTCTTCGTCGTCGTCATCATCATCATCACCACCTGCTGCTCCGTTCAATGCCTTGACTCTCTCGATCAACTTGTTCTTCCTCTCCTCATAGGTCAACTTCTTCAAATTGTACCTGTTTATTAAACAAATTGAGATTAACAATGAACAAACCAACCAATTTAAACATTAACAAGAAGAGGAAGAGAAGCGCTCGTTGAGATACCTCTTGTGTGCCTTGGGGGCAGGTTTCACGGTCTTCTTGGGGTTGGGGTCAGCACGGATGGCAGCATGAACCTTCTTGTACAGCTCCTCCATGTTCTCAGCGTCAACTCCTTTCTTCAAGTACTGACTGAAGTGAGTCTGAAACTTCTCTGGCTCATCTTCGTTCAACATCTTCATGTAGTTTGAGACGTGACCACCAAAGATGTAGTTCCTGTGGGTCTCAGCATCGAGCTGTTTGTTTTCTTTGTTGAAACCTGCAAACCTCTTGTCACTGTGGGGGATATCAAGTCCTCCATCCAATGCACCCTACAGTAACCCCATAAACAAACCAAAAGAATATTAAAGGCCTTGCCACGAAACCACACAATATACAACAGAGGACAGGTTGAATACCTTGAGGGCACCGAAGACACGGTTCCCTGTGGTGGTCCTGATGAGTCCAACATCAAGAAGAGCACGGAAAGGCCTCCTTGACTCAGTTGGTTCAACGGAAAAGTCTTCTCCAGTGGCCTGATCATGTATTTTTATAAGAGTTCAAGAATGATAAGTCAGAGATATGATGCTAGAACATGAACAACATACCTCAACGTTGCCCTCATACTCGGCATCCATTTCCAACATCTTGAGAACACGGCGAGCCAAAAGAAGGCCGGTACAGTAAGCTGGAGGTTGATAAAGCAAAAAAAACAGTCATTAAGAAACCATAAAACAAAGAATCGACCATCTAAAAAAAAAATCAGAGGAGTGATTTAATTAATACCTGCAGCGTAGTTGGTAAGACCAACAGTGAGTCCATACTGAGGCAACTCGTGTGCGTAAGCAGAGGCCTTGACAATGTCACCGGCTATGCTTGCGGACACGATTTGGGCCACGATGTCTTTGTTGGTGAACCGGACGACGAAACGGTACTTTGGTGTGTTGTACTTGTTTTTGTCTTGGTTAATGAGACGGATTCTTGCTCTGTAATCGGTCTTACCAGCTGCATATATAAAGAAGAAGCCTTTCAGAATCATAACAGAGAGTATCAACAACAAGAAGCAGATGAAGAAGAATCAATTACCTCTTCTTCTCCTGAACTTGACTTGGTACCTCTTGAAGTAAGCATTCGACTTGGATGGCTTCACAAACACCTAACAAATATAAACCGTTCCATTTCGTTAGTCTATCATTAAATAGACTAATCAGATCCTAAGATCTAACAAGCATAACTGACTGTTCTTTTGAAGGTAATAAAGATCCATCTCTAAAACAGAGCATAAAGGTACAACCTTTATGCAACAAAGTTTCGCTTTAACTATAAAATGGTATAGTTACAAAACCCATGAATAATAAAAACATAGACTCGTGAAATATCATTACCAAAGCTCAAGAGATTATGAAAACAAAGATAAGGAAACGCTGGAGAAATAATGTAAGAGATTTCTATATGAAATGAAAAAATAAAATTCGATTGTTTGAGGAGAGATACGAGAGAGAATCAAGAAGAAACCATGGCGGAGTAAGAACGTAAAGACAAGATCAAGGGCTTACCATTGTTCAAGCGAAGCGAAGATTTGGTGTGAGAGATGAGTGAGGAGGAGACGAGAGGCGGAGTGAGACCTATATGCAAGATCTTATAATGAAAAACCCTAGATGACTCCTTCTTGGGCTCCCAGATGTTCAATGGCCTGGATTGCTCTAAAATCTATAACGGCCCAACTAGGCTTTATATTTGGACTTTTTTGTCTACCCAGTGGGAATCTGATTAGGGATTATATGATTTGCGTAGTTGGTACCCCACCTGTTTTTTCTAGCCTACTCAATGAGGCTTTTTCGTAGTGACATTTCTTTTTTTTTAGCCAACTCATACCAAACCATTGTTCTTAACCCTAGACCGGATTGGATTCAACCGTGAACCGGACACCAAGCCGAATTTGGTTAACGCCAAAACCTAACTAAGATCCATATCTAAACTATTAAAGTGGAAGTACAAATAGTGCTTAGCCCTTAGTTTTCCACAAAATTTACCAATATATGCCATTAGATTAAAACTCAACGTTTTGACAATATTAATAAACCGACAATCACGATTTTAAACAATTATATTATACCATTCAATTAGTAAACCATTACTTAACCACAGTCTTATTAACACACACGTTTCTCTCTTTTACAGTTTAGTAATTAATCGAACATGATAACATGAAGAAAACCAAAACATCGAATTCAAACAAAATGGCATATGTTTTTTTTTTAACTCTATACTTTTTCTTTTTCCTCCAAAATGGCATATGTTGGTATATTTAAATTACAAAACTATCATTCACAAACCAACGAATTAAATTGGCATGCTATCTGTTCATCACATCAGATTAGTGATAAGGAAATACAGAATCAAACCATAACATTAGATAGATACATATATATGTCATATAATAAGATCATAGTTTATACATATCAATATTACAATATCATATGCAGAATCAAAACCAGTACTAAACCAACACTTGGTATTCAAATTCGATACTTTACACAATACGATGTAGTCAAATTAAATCTAATAATTCAAAATCATAACTACTCATTTATTATTTTCCAAAAAGAAAAGATCACCTTATGATTCTATTCTTATATTTAAGCAAATACGATATCAATAAACTACCAAATAATTTTTTTTCGAATTCTAATCTTCCAAATCACGTACAACATTTATTATTAACCTCAAAATAATAACCTTCCATGTATATTCCTATATTTAAGCAGCCCTATAAAAATCGATATCAATCAACAACCACAATATCCTTATTTATTCATATTCCTTCCTATACATAATCTTATTAATTAAATTACCTTATATTATTCGAAACATGCTTACTATATTTACTATTGTAAAATCTTCAATTCATTTAACTATTGTTTACGGAAATTATACATGTTACATGTAACATGTAGTAGATCAGTTATGTTTTTAAACGTGATATCTATTTTTTATTTTTAATGTAAATAAATGGATGCACATGTTTATCTTCTTAATGTTTTTACAATAATTTCACCATATCAAACTGCATAGACAGAGTTTTTACATTACGTTAATGTCCTTCACATGACATTTTGAAGCTTATAATTTGATGTTTTACATAAAAAATATGTTGACTGTAAATTACAATATAAAAGTTCCAACTTCTACACAAAAAAATAAAATCAAATTTTGTACCTATGTGGCTATAATGAAACTGAAAAATAACTATTCTAATATTAATGTACAAATATATATATATATATATATATATATATATATATATATATATATATATTCAAATATAAATTACATAAATATTAAATTATACAAATAATGTTGGAAAAAGCATTAGATAAAGATTTGGTAACAAAAATAATAATCCGACCATAAATACTATCATTAGTTCAACATCTATATTATTAAAGTTGAAGTACACAATTGGATTGTTTAGAAACAAAGATATTAGAATAAATGAGATATGTTTGGAAAAATGGATATTACAATAAATGAGATATGTTTGGAAACATAGATAGTAGAGATGTGTACTTTCTTTTATTTACACATTTAGCCATTGTATTTTCAATAAATTAATAACAAATGAAAATTGTTTAGAAACATGAATAACATATTTAATACTTCTTTTTATTTAAATATTTAGCCATTGTTTTTACAATAAATTCAACAACCTTCTTTCTATATTTTTTTGTTTACAATTCTATCACTATATTTACAATTCTTTATGGTGAAAATAAAAACACAAACTGAAATATAAATAGTATATTTTATAAAATAATTTTTAAAAATATAAATAGTATATTATATAACACATTTTTTAAAAACAATATCATTATCTTATTTAGTTTAGTCAAATATAAAAATTTCAAGAGTTCAATTTTCAAAAAAATATTATCATAAAATTAATAATAATTCGTAGAAAACTAATGCAAAAAATTAAAATTTTGAAACATGGATAAAAGTATATCAGTTTTAAAATATACAAAATGGACTAATCTAATTACCTATAAACATTGTTTTGTCTAAAATAATCATAAAATAAAATTTAAATTTTATATACATATTTCAAATCAAAAATAATAATTTAAAGTTTATTTATATCAAAAATGATTTAAAATATCTATATATTCAAAATTTTATTTTTACTAAAATATTTTCCAATAACCATTATTAAAAAATGTTTTCAATATATATAAGAAAAATACAACAAAAAGATTAATTTCATATACTAACTTAAATTATGATTTTTATATTTTAAATTAAACTTTAAGAATATAATATATGTGATTATTTATAAGATGGTACATATAAAATACTATTAATTATGTGATTATTTATATGATGGACCAATACAATTAATTATATGATGACATATATATGATACATAATAGTCACTAGGACTGGGCGTTCAGGTATCCATTCCGGATCGTTTCGGATCTGTTTGGGTTTTGGATTTTCGGGATCAAAGATTTCACCTTCATTCATATAAATCTAAATTTCAGTTCGAGTTATGACTAGGATTGGGCGTTCAGGTATCCATTCGGATTCGTTTCGGATCTCTTTGGGTTTTGGGTTTCTGGGGTCAAAGATTTTAGCCCCATTCTAATATTTCTAAATTTCAGTTCGAATTATATTCGGATATTTGCGGGTTCAGTTCGGGTTCGGATAATCTATTTAAATTATTTTTAAAAATTCATTATATATTTTGAATTTCTTAAAATCTATAAATAAAATAATATATTGTATATAAATCTGAATAACATATGTCAGAATACCTAAATTTAACATATAAATTGGTTTGGTTTAAATTTTGGATCAAAAATTAATAATTATTTTAAATAATTTTGGTGTTTTGAGTGTACTTTCACTATGTTAGATATTTATATTTGACTATTTTTATATATTTTCAAGTATTTAAACCAACTTAAAAGTATCATATATATTCTGAATGTTTTTATATACATTAAAACTAAAAATAATTAATATATATATAAGTATATAAATTTTTCGGATACATTTTGATATCCAAAATACTTTGGTTCAAATCGGTTATGGTTTCGGTTGTCTAAATATCAAAATTTTGAATACTTGAAAATATTTAATCAATTTTGGTTCGGGTTTGGTATTACTCTTTCGAAT